>NC_056040.1:18186044-18408544 GCF_004379255.2 Salvia splendens | reverse complement strand
TTAAAAAAAACATTATAATGCACCCGGACATACATACTATGGGAGGGAAGCTCTAATTGATTCTCTCTTTTGATTTGCTATGGTAAATAAGTAGGCCACGTCAGGTTGTTCATTGATAGGGTAGATTCTCAACCCTAGTCAACCTAGCTCCCTTAAAAAAATTCTTTTATTTCACGCAAGGCAACATTTACTACTACCATCTAAAAAATAACTAAGAAAATAACATGTGTAGACTTTGTGCTATACTAGTATATCTAAAATCGATTATGCTAGATGTGTAAATTTGGTAATACAACAAAGATTTGCAATGCAGAGTTCTTGAGTAGTGAAAAGTAATATAGATTTATGTTGTCTAAAATTTATTAAATCCTCGGAATGAGATTGTGTTAAGAAAATATGTAGAGGAACTCCGAACTTGATTGATCGGATTAAAGTAGAGTTTAGCTTGGAATTTCAAATTCATCCTGCAATAGAAGTTGCTTTAATTAGTTTGGGAGAGGGGCTTTTAATCAGAGTCTCATTATCTTGAGTTTTGATATAACTTTTTGTGATATACATACGCCCAACAATTTCTACCTCTTTGGGCTGTAATGATCTCAAAATCAGTGACAATCCATTGTTTCCTGACACATCAGCAATTTTAATTTCATTCGCAACACCGGTAATAAGGCAGGCAGCCTCATTTTTAGCCCTAATTTTAGCCGCTAACTTATTTCACTAATTTTCATATTTTGTTTTTTTAATTTTTGATTTAGAAAATAAATAACTTAGATTTAAATACTAATATACTGTATGATTTAAAAACAGGCGCAAGGTCGGACGGCAGCTGCAAATGCAACTGTTTTTTTCATCTGCCGCAAGAAAAAGTGTCTTGTAATATGGCTCCAAAATGCGCCAGCCCCATTTTGAGGTCTTTTGCGAAGACCCTTACTAAATACCTTCTCTGTCTACAAAAAATAGTCTAATTTATAGACGACACGATTTTTAATGAGACTATTTGTTTAGAATGGAAGAGTTAGTGTTCGCTTCGGGAGCTCACATGCAAAAGAGGAGTTTAAGCCTAATGCAAATAGCTCAACATATCATTTATTTTATATGATTATCATTTAAAAAGAGGAGTTTAAGTCTCATGCAAATAGCTAAAATGTCATTTATTTTATATGATTATCATTAAAATAAAAAATTTATTGTATATGTCAATTTTTTCATCTCCTACATTCATGAGGTAATAACTAATTTTCGTGTGTTGGGAGAATATTACTATTGATGAACAAAACTTCTACATTGCATTTTGTAGGTAAAAAAAAAAGTAACTGAACAAACATTGAATAAAAAAGTATCCGAAGGTTCATACGTGCTTGGATATTTATTCAAGAAGGGCTTATTCAACCTATTTGTATCCATGGTTCGTAAGACCATCCGCAATGGGCGGACGATGGCACGCCCGATGGCGCGCATCGTCCGCGCCATTCATCGTCCGCCCCCACTGTGGGTGTGTGGCATAGGCCGCGGACGATAGTCGCGGCCTATGCTTCGGGCGCGACTTAATCCGCGGACGATGGCCATCGTCCGCCTCATTGCGGACGCAGCGGACGATGGCCATCGTCCGCCCCATTGTGAAGGCCGCGGACGATGGCACGCGGTTTCGTTTTTTATATAAATCTCGTTTCTCATTCAGTTGTGCATACGAACATATCGACTATCTCTCAACATATTCTCTCTCAACATCCAACGAAAATGAATCCCGGCGAAGACACCAATAGTTCTAGTTTGTCTAATTCCGGTCGTTCGATTGACGAAGCATTAGATGCAGCCGTTGAAGAGGCCATGGCGGCATGCTATTCGCAAATGCAGCGCGAGAAGGCGGCGGCTGCAGCGGCGGCTGAGCAAGTCCATCGTCCTATTTGACCTAGGACGTATGTCCGACGCAACCACGGGGAAGCTCACAGGCGTCTGGTTGAAGACTATTTTGCCGATCAACCACGTTGGGGCCCGACTGTGCATCTAGCTCTGCCGGCACATCGACCGAGACACCCGCTAGAGGGTTACAGTTAGGTTTCAATGAGGTTTTATCTAGGCAGGCCTCAATGCGCAACCAACAGGAGCATGCGCAGCTCATGAGCGACATGATTGAAGAAGTGTGGGCTCGTAACCGCCGTCGCTGATTTTGCGTTTTTTATTATTTCGCATTGTAATGTATTAATTTTTATTAAATAAATGAAGTTTTTAAAATTTGTATTTTAAATGTATTTTAGTTTTTTTTTAATTCGTATGTATTTTGTAAATATTACAAAATTGATGATATGGCGCGCCATAGGGCGCGCTTTAGGGCGGCCCACTGCAGGTGGTGGTAGGAGGATAAAACTGATGACGTGGCCCGCCATAGGGCGCGCCTTAGGGTGCCCCACCGCTAATGGTCTAATAGGATAGTATTTTCTTTCCAAGTTTCCCTTTCGTTCCATTCTCGAATAAAGTGTAATACATTTTTAAGAGTTGATAATATACTATTTTCATCGAGCACCTTTAGTTTGGAAAACAAGTATCATCGTCCTTCTTTTCCGGTGCTTGTTCTATACATCTTTTGTTTTATTCAATCAATTGTTTTAATTTACTTGTTTATTTCGTATTCTCTTCGTTTTTGTGAACTTGTAACCTCAAGTTAAAAAATAGTGAGTTCTATTCGAAGAAACGAGATAAGAGGGTTCAATGTTTAATTTGACAAAGGCGAAAAGAGCGGTTATTACAGCTTTGCGCAAACCTTCTTTTTATAAGCAATCAAAATGCAGTTCTGATCTTCCATACAAAAGGAAAATGTAATTACTCAATGGCCAATACTTATAAACGAAGTAGTACATAGTTAATTTTGAAGCTCTAAAGAGAGGAGAAAATTGGAAAGCCTGGGAGGGTGTAACCAGCATCGACAATAAAAACATTGCCTGAAACATAACTAGAGGAGTCATGAATTAGGTAACGAATTAGAGTTGTTAGCGCTGGATCTGATGTCCCAAATGTCTTTAATGGAACTGATTTCTCTGCAACATTTTTCAGCCAATTTTTCCTAAGTAGATCTTCTGTTATTTCAGATTTAAACATTCCTGGAGCGATTGAGTTCACCCTGATATTATAATCTCCCAATTCTATGGCCATACTCTGTCATAAATATACAATCATTAATAACCTCATTACAAATATGGGCATATAGAGAATGTTTTTATTAGTGTACCTTGGTCATGGAGTCGAGGCCAGCTTTAGAAGCACCGTAGGCAACACCACCGCGAAACGTTGGTCGATTTAGGCCGGAAATCGATGAGATGTTGATGATTGAGCCACCGGCTGTGCTGCCGCCACGACGCATCCGTTCGCCGACGTACTTGGACACCAACCAAGACCCACTCAAGTTTGTTTTCACCACACTGTTCCATTCCTCTTCCTCGAGATCTATAGATGATCTCACTTGCCCTATATATAGTATAGCTTTGTCACATTCACTTCAAACATAAGTGCAACTATATAATAATTTAACTTACTAACTAGTCTCCCACATTTTTCAAAAATTATTCAACTTACAAATATAAAAGTATTAAATTATCGTATAGATGGTATGTTAAAGGTCTTAAGTTCGAATCCCCAGTCTTTAAATATACTATTAGTTACTTTATGTATGAGGTATTGGGTTCGACTTGCATAGATAGTAGTATTTGATTTCTCTTCGTTGTTAGAAAAAAAATATACCTCTAACACCAGCATTGTTAATTAAAGCATCAATTGAACCGAAGGCGGCCCAAGCTCGGTCGACGCTGGCTGCAATGGTGGGGCCATCAGAGGTGACATCGAGAGCCACCGCGATAGCTCGACAAGGGCCGCCGTCGTTCATTGCGTTGATTTGATCGCAAAGGGACTTGAGGCGGTCGGTTCTACGGGCTGCGGCCACGACTCTGCAGCCAGCCTTGGCGAGGTCAAGGCAGAATTCGAGGCCGAGGCCGGAGGAAGCACCGGTGACCATGACGGTTTTGCCGGTGAGGTGAGACCACGGCTCCAATTGCTGTGGGATCTCAGTCGCCATGTTTCCGTACGAGGATGAGATATAGTAGTATCTTTTTCTTGTCCAAGAGTGCGCGAGTTTTGTGGTGGCTGTGGTTTTGAGTGGTGGTATTTATAGACACAATATGACTACGGTGTCGTTTCGTAGTCAAATTAATTTGTACTAGTAAATGAAAATTTTTATAGTTTCAATTAATTTGGCGTGTTCAATGTGGAGACTTCAATTCTTTTTTACTCGGAGCCAGAAAAATGTAGTAATATTAACCAATCAATCGAAATTAAATGATAAAAATAATTAGATTCCTAAATGTGTTAAATAAATCCTAGTTGATAATTCTAAAATTAAACTAAAGCATGGGAATTTTAAATTAAAGCAAAAAGTTGTGCGAAATAATAAATGAAATTGAAGCTCAATTCTTATCATGTACTATAATTAGAGTATATTATTTTAATATTAAATTGGGAATTTTAGTTAAATTGATATATCACCACACATGAGCTCTCCGCACATGAAATCATATGTATATAACTCAAAACCTCCTATTAGTTAGATGAGAAACATCATACCAAATAAATTATTTTGGATCTTTTTAATACTGTTATTAGATCATATTGACGGTATACGAATTAATTTTCATACGATGATGAGATATCTATTTTGTCCAAGAGTGTGAAGTGATAAGAATTTTGTGATGGCTGTGAGTCTACGGGATTGAGTGGTAATACCATTCGCAACACTGTCATTTATATGTCCCTTAACCGTCCCTTAAATTACTATTCATGGGCCACATTGTACTTTTTTACTCCATTTCTTAACTAAGGGACGGAACCTACGACCCTTCATCTCTTATCCATCCATTAACCCCTTAAATTACTATTCATTCAATTTCATTTTTTATTTTTATTTCCAACAAATTCAATTAATAAAAACACACTTCATTAAAAATAAAATAAAATTACAACATAAAATTCTAAAAAAAATTAAAACCTCATTAATAAAATCCTGAAAAAAATTAAAAATACATAATTTAAATAAAAAAACATATTTTTATGGTGGATTAATTTGTGGGAATGATTTGATATTTATAGAAGTGATTGGAGGCTTAAAGAAAATTAAAAAAATTAAAAATTTGCAAAAAACGCGTATAAACGACTAGAATATTTTTTGGGATTTTTTTTTAATTTTTGAATTTTTCCTGAATTTTTTTAAAAAATATTTTTTGGATAAAAACGACGCTCACTCGCGGGCCGGTGAATGAGCGTCATGGACGAACCGGAGCTCGCCACGTCGCCAACGCGCGTGGCGAGACGTCTCGCGAGCTGTCCTTCCGGGACGGGTGTTTCTCCGTGACGGGATGGAGACGGAAGGCTGCAACGCCGTCTCTTATCTGTCTTGTCCCTCCACGACGAGATAAGTAACAACTAAGGGACGCGTTACGGGTGGCCTAAGGAGTAGTATCTATAGGCTATAGTGATACTCTACATTTATTTTGTTGTGCACATTAATTTGTAATTTCGTATGTTCTATTTGGAGAATTCATTTATGTTTAGGCCACCCCCAACGCGTCACGCGGGTGGCCCGTGTTTCGTTCCGCAGTGACGGAACCGGGGCGGAATGCGTTGCAGCGTCTCGTCCCGTCACCAGCCCGTCTCCAGCCCGTCACGCAACCCATCCCGCCACGACGAAACGCGGGACGGCTCGCCACTCGTAGAGGCGACGTGGCGCGCTCCCAGGCCATGCGTGACACCCACTCGCCGTCCCGCGAGTGGACATCGTCACGCTGATGCAATAATTCATTTTTTTTTAAAAAATCGGATTAAATAAAAAAACAAATAAAAAAATGATAAACGATAATATTACCATTAATAGAGTCGTTTTTTCTTTTTTTTACTCTATAAATACTCCTATTTCATCCTCATTTCACACACAACTACACATCTATTCTTCCCGATTCATCTCCATTTCCTCTCCAATTTTCATCTAACATCTCATCACAAAATGTCCGGCGACGGAAACTCCAGCTCCGGCGCGTGGGATCTCAACGCGTTCGGCGACTGGGGGAGCATGTACAACACATTGGGTGGTAGTACAACACATTGGGTGGTTCCGGTTCGTCGACGTCGGGTACCCAGGGTTCGTCGACGCCGGGGGGGTACCAACCACCCAATTTTGATATTGATGCATACGTCTGTCCCTCCATCCCGCGGTATTTGCAGGGATTATCCCAGATTCGGGAGGATTATCGGTTCAACTCACCCCGGAAGAAGGCCGAGGCGGGGGAGGCTCTAGGGCGGAGGCGGATGCGGAGGAGGATGCGGAGGAGGAGGATCTAGGTTGGCATCCGTACGGCCCCAAAGAAACGCTGGCGGTGTACAACGCCTGGATCAGCGTCTCGTACGATCCCATCATCGGGAATCAACAACCCCGGAAGTGCTTCTGGGAAAAGGTCACTGTGGCCTACCACGAGATTAAGCTAAAAAAGACCCGCCGCCGCACATATAAGATGCTCCTCGCTCACTTTGACCGAGTCGACAGAGAGGTCAAACGATTCTGCGCCATCTACAAGAATGAAGCGGCGCAGTACCAAAGCGGAGCCACGGGAGCCGACATTCTGAGGTCGGCTTTGCGGGTCTACTTCGAAGACACCGGCAAACAATTCAAGTATGTCGATGTTTGGGAGCTCGTCAGGGACGAGGAAAGGTGGGTCGGCGGTGTGCGGTCCAGCTCGGACTCGACCTCGTAGCGCACGAAGCACACGGCGAGTGGCCAATACTAATCTGGTGAGGGCGGTTCGGGCAGCGGGGCACAAGAGTTTGCCTCGCAGGAGGAGGAGACCCCGGCAGACGATGTTGGGGGGTCCTCCCGTGGGCGCCGTCAGCCGCAAGGGAGAAATGCGGCGAAGGCGACTAGAGAGAAGAGGGGCCGAGCCGAATCAAGCCAGGCAGGCTCGGTCTCGAGCTCGGGGGGACCCACCAACTCCCTTATGGCCATGTACATGACCGCCACAATGGCGGACACTTCCCGCTTTACGCTCGCCCAATACCAAGCCTGGCTTAACGGAGTTGCGTTTATGGCGGCACAACTTGGCATTCCGCCTCTTCACGGCTTCAGTGCACCTCCACCGCCGCCTCCGGGGGATGATTCGCAGGCGGAGTAGTTTTTTTATTTTCTATAAAATTGTATTTTAAATTATGTCATTTTTATTTTTTTAGGATTTTAATTATGTGTGTGTGTTTTTTTTGAATTTTAAGTTGTATTTTTATTTTATGTTGTAATGTTATTTTATTTTTAATGAAGTGTGTTTTTTATTAATTGAATTTGTTGGAAAAAAAATAAAAAAATGAAATTGAATGAATAGTAATTTAAGGGACGGTTTAGGGACGGATAAGGGACGGAGGGTTGCAGGTTCCGTCCCTTAGTTAAGGGATAGAGTAAAAAAGTACGGTGGGGCCCGCAAATAGTGTTTTAAGAGACGGTATAGTGACAGCGTTGTGGATGGCCTTATAATTCGATGGGAATGATGAATTTGAACTCTAAATCTATATGTTGTCAAGAGTTCGTGTTATTTGAGAAAACATATTTCTCATGTATTTATTCAAAAAAGGTGAAAATACCTTCTTGAAAAGTATTGAATTCGAGGAGAAAATGTTAATTGAAAAAAAAATGACTACCATATTTTCTTTTTATTTGAAAAAAAGGTGAATATTCTTCAAAATTGAAAAAAGTTTGATAATATTTTCTTAAATAGTACATTTTCCATTGAAAAATCCTTTTTTATAAAGAAAAATAAATATAAATTATATAATAGATATTCTTCTTTATCTTTTCATTAATTGTATAATACTACGTTAGTTGACATTGACTTTATACAAATTCATCTCCATTACATAAAATGGCATAAATAAAACGATTTAATTCTGCACGATTGAGAAATTTGCTGGAAATAAAAAACAAGTAACAAATAAAAGGCCAACACGTACTCGTTTACGTCTATAAATATTGGATTTGGACAGGCACGGAAAATAACTTTCAAGTAGAATTAAAACATACACATGGTTGTTATGCAATAAATTTGGAGTCACGTTTTCAGCGCGTAAGAGAAATTGTCGAAATCGTAAGCCACACGAAATATGGATTTATATTAGTACAGTCCAAACCGCAGTTCAGGGGCGGAGCCAGGAATTGAACATAAGAGGGGCAAAAATATGCATAAGGAAATAATTTGAAGAATTGAGAAGGGGCAATTAAGAAGGAACTCAAATAAATATTCAAATTTGAAGAAAAATTAGTATAGAAGTAAAATTTTGAGCAGGGGCAATTGCCCCACTACAGGGCCATGTAGATCCGCCCCTGCCGCAGTTCGACTTTTTTTTTAAATCCAAAAATCTTGAACCATCAGATAGTAATAAGTAGAGCAAACAACAACAACATACCAACCATAGTAAGAAGAAATGCAAAGAACAATGTAGGTGAGTTGGCCAAGCGATAGAGAAGTTAATAATGTTTGGGGCTAAATATCTCGTGTTTGAGTCCTGCGTGGCACGACCCTTAAATTTATGTTCATTTAATCATAAAAAAAGTGCAAAGAAACAACTTTTGCTTATATTCATTTAACCATAAAAAAAAATGCAAAGAAACAACTTTTGCAGAACAAAAGCCAAGCTGACCTAAAAAGACGGAAGCAAAATATCAAACCCTAAATTTATGTTCATTTAACCATAAAAAAAGTGGAAAGATACAACTTTTGCATAACAAAAGCCAAGCTGACCCAAAAAGAAGGAAGCAAAAGATTAAACCCAGAAAAGCATAAAACATAACCAACCGATAGAGGAAGCAAAAGATCAAACCCAGAAAAAGCAAAAGATCAAACCCAGAAAAACATAAAACATAACCAACCGAAAAAAACACGCAGCTAGCCACCAGGATCATCTCCCAGAGCAATGGAACCGAGGCAAACATCAAGCAAGGAGCGAGAGAAGGGACAAGCACCCCCCCCCCCCCACCACGCACACACAAAGGTGATCATCTTCTGTGAGGTCTCGTTGCCCTTCTCTTCTCCACATTATGATATCATCAAAATTTTGCATTAATCAAAATCATTAAGCTTGTCAACTCACAAGCTAATTAATACTATTAATAACATTTTTCATTAATATCTGAACATTGTATATTGATTATTTATTTTGTTCTAATAAAAATTATGATAAACAAATGAATTATAAAATATAGTACTACTTTTATAAAAAATCAGTGGTTTTAAATAAAATTAACTAATATTAATATATTTGAAGAAATTAAATAAATTAAATATAAATAATAGATAAATAAATTAAAGAATATATTTTTGTAGATTCAGAGGAAAGCTCTATTAAGATTTAGAATATTTATAATGTATCTATGCATTTGTTGAGAATAAATAAAAATAAAATCACAAAGGAAATAAGTGAAATTTTCAACCAAAGTGAAATAAGGGTCCGTTTGGAATTGGAATTGGAATTCTATGGAATTGAATTGGAAGGAATTGAATTAGACCAAATCATTTGTTTGGCAAAAATGATATAATTGATATAGAATTGAATTTAAAATTTTAATATGTGCACTGTGTGTCTAAATGTGTGCAGTGTCTGTGCACTGTGTGTGTAAGAATGTGTGCAGTGTGTGAATGTGTGTGTGTGTGTTGTGTGTGTGTGTGCGCTGTGTGTGTAAGAATGTGTGCTGTGTGTGTGCGGTGTGCTGTGTGTATGAATGTGTGCTGCTGTGTGTGTGTATGTGTATGTGTATGTGCTGTTTGTGCTGCTGTGTGTGTGTGTGAGTGAATGTGTGCTGCTCTGTGTGTGCTGTGTGCGTGTGTTGTGTGTGTGTGCGCGCTGTGTGGGCTGCTGCTGCTGCTGTGTGTGTGGGCTGCTGCTGCTGCTGTGTGTGTGTGCTGCTGTGATTGTGTGTATGTGTGTGTTGTGTGTGTGTGTGTATGTGTGTTTGTGTGCTGCTGTGTGTTTGTGTGAATGTATGCTGTGATTGTGTGTATGTGTGTGTTGTGTGTGTGTGTGTGGGTGAATGTGTGCTGCTGTGTGTGTGTGTGTGAATGTATGCTGTGATTGTGTGTATGTGTATGTTGTGTGTGTGTGGGTGAATGTGTGCTGCTGTGTGTGTGTGAATGTGTGTTGTGATTGTGTGTATGTGTGCGCTTGTGTGTGTAAATATTTGGAATTCCAGTACTTTTGATTTGGAATTCAAAGTGTGGAATTGGAGGATTTAAATTTAATTTCAATTTCAAATTCAAGAATTTTTATGATACAAAACACTGTAATTTGGAAATGAAGGCTCCAATTCCAATTCCATGTATCAAACGGAGCCTAAGAGTGTCCACTATAAGGTGGACACGCCCAATAGCCCCGCCCCAGTTTTTGTCTATAGCCCCAGTTTTGTTGTCCATAGCCCCAAAATTCTATTTCCGCCACTATAGTGGATACTTCCAATAGCCCCAAAATTTTATAATTAAAATAATCGCATTATAAATAAATAGAAAACTAGGTAATTATTAGGGCCGAATATTCGTTGTATTTCAAACCGGTAAAATTTTACAACGAATATGTAAAATAAAATACAACTAAAAAATCCGCCACCGCCTACTCGGTGTCGGAGTCGGCTTCCTCGTCGTCTTCTTCTTCACCTCCTTCTCCTCCTTCTCGTCTTCTTTTAGCTCCACAGCCATGCCAACACCTTCATATACTAACATGGAGTAGATTAAACAGAAAACCGAACACTTTCAATGTTTAATTATTGCTGTATTTTGTTGAAAATTAAATGCATTAATTAAATCTAACAGCTCACTCCCTTAAAGGAAATCATCAAAACAAAGACGGCACAACAGATTTTTGACTAAATGGAGCAAAAACCTACTGTTTCAGAGAAAATGCATAAATTAAAACATGTGAAAAATGTTGACAACTATATTCTATAGAAATGAAATGAAACAAAAAAAACACAACCGCGAGACGAAATTGAAGAAGCTAGCATACTAACAACACGCTAATAACACAAAACCCAGGAAATATCTCTCGAGAAATAGTGGAATAGAAACACAGCTAGCAAAATATAAACCCCAAAATCAAGCAGCTCTAACATAGTAAGGAAGAAATTTACCAGTAAATTAGCAGCAGAGAAGCTCAAAGGAGAGATTTCTCGGGACCGGCGAATTCGCCGCGGCGGTGCACTCCACTATAGCCGCCGCGCCTATAGGCGCGGCTATAGACCCCTCGCCGCGACATCGCCGCGCACACGGCTATCGCGCGTCCGCCGCGTCTCCCCCCCTCGCCGCGTCCACCCCCGGGCCGGATACCTTCTCCACTATAATCCGCCGCCCCACCGCCGCGCCTCGCGGCTACCGCCGCGCCTATCCATAGTGGATGCTCTAAGTGAAATTCCAAGCAGAATCTCAAAAACACATCATTGGAAAGGATTCAAACTCGATATCTTAGAGATAGAAGGTTTGTATAGAATCCACCTACAGTACTAGCCTTTTTTTTATTTCACTATACGTACAAAATATATACTAGTACTACTAATCATTGAAATCGGTGGAGACTGTGCATTGTGTACTTATTAGTGAGTGTGTAGTTTGTGTATAAGAGCATCTACAACCGTGCTCTTGACAACGAGCACGGTTGTGGGCCCGGCCCAACTTTTTCTGCATGCTCTTAGACAAGAGCATAACACCCACAGTCATGCTCTTCCGCAAGGACGAGCACAAGGGCTCCACCATTCTATTATTCAATTTGAATAAAAACATTTCCACAAAATTAAAATGCATTAAAAATATCCAAAATAATATTACAAATTACAAATAAAATAAAAATTACATAATTAAAATCCTAAAAATTAAAAATTACATAATTAAAATCCTAAAATTTAAAAGTACGTAATTAAAATCCTAAAAATTAAAAATTACATAATTAAATTCATAAGTGATCGAATTTCGTCCAAATGGATGATGAATGTGTGTATTTAAAGATGGTTTTGAGATTAAACTTTTTTAAAAAAAAATTCAAAAAAAATTCAAAAAAACAGTAATAAAACGGCTATATTTTTAGGAATCCAAAAATATATATTTTTTTAATTTTTGGTATTATTTTTTATTTTTAAAAAAAAGAAAAAAATAAAATGCCAACGGCCAATAGAAACACGGCACGTCGCCCTGCTCGCTGGCACGGACGTGCTCTTAGCTAAGAGCACGTCCGTGCCAGCGGCAAGAGCACAGTGGCGGACAAGCGTGTCCTTGCCAGCGGCAAGGACGGACGGAGAGCTTGTGCTCACCGTTGCAGATGCTCTAATATGTGCGTGCACTCTATATATTGTGTGTGCGCAATTCATTTGAGCTCAATTTCATCAATCACTTCATTTTACCAACAAAATGATTACTTCAAATTCAATTCCATGATATTATACAGACCTTATAGGTTTTCTGCATGTTTATAATATTGTGGGCTTTATAATTCTCTTGGCGTATAGTACATTAAGTTTTATGATGAATTTTTCTTATAATTTTTGCTTAGTAAATATTATTTGAATGCAATATGATAAATTATACTAATCCTCACCTCTATGATTTATCAAATTATCGTGAGCATCTCTTAATCGTGTAAATTATAGTAGTAGTATGGAACTTTAATTGACTTCAATTGTGAAAGGTCGCGTAAAACTGGATCATAGCCCAAAACTTTAACCCATCTTTATTGGGCCTCAAAAATGTAAAAGGCTATTTTTTGTATTGAAAATCTAAATATAAGACTTTGCTTTAAATTCAACTTTTTTCGATTTTTAGCAAAAAAACTGATGTCAAATTTATTAATACTCACCTTCACAAATTGACGACCAATCCCCTAATATGGCAAGGAACTCTTCCCGAAACTCTCAAATCACAAAGAACCTAAAAAAACCAAATCCCCAAATGTGAAAAGGAATCCAAATCTCCAACATCAAATTTGTATGATGAAATTTGGAGAAAGTCCTAAAATTGAGTAAAATCTATGAGTGGAATCACGAACTCTTTTCCCTAGACCACATCGTTTTGAATAAGAACATTTTGTTCTCGTCGGTAATTTCAATTGCCACATAATCATCGATTTGATCCAAAGTTTGGCAATATGATGATCGAGAAAAATTGAAAATTTGATAGTATTTTATTTTTATCGGTATTGAGTAGTGTAGAACATATTTCCACGTGGTTCGGTAATTTAAATGATGATTAATTAAGAGAATATTAGTCGATGTGATGGTCTTATACGCTGGTCATATTCTAATGTGAATAAAAAGCAAATGATTTTCAATGATTTTAAAATCGAAAATTGCGGTCACTTTTGCCCATTTGTCAGAACTAAATGAAGACCAGCAATGGTGGGTCACCAAATATATTACAATGATGCTTCAATAAAAGTAAAAGTGTTTAATCTCTAATAATTGCTGTTTTATTCCATAATTCTATTACTTGATTTTACTCTTTGTATCAGCAAGTAAATATTTTCGTCTTTTCGATTTATCTTTTTACGCGTTAGCTTTAGGAAAAACTATTTCAATATATGAAGAAAAAGTTTAATTTCCATTCCGCAATTAATTATAAATATAAAATAAAGTACATATACTTTATTCTGAAAAAAAAAATATGAGAACAGAATAAAAATTAATACAAATCTGCAAAACTCAGAGCCTAATAACGTCTTTAACTCTTTTATGATGAATTCTGAAAAGATGGTGCCACATTTATAGAATCCAAAGATTTTTAATACTTATTCATTCCTTCACCTAGCTAAGTTAATGAAGTCGTGCGTATGAACTCTATAGAATTTGTGTGCCTCAAATAAAAATAAAATAAAATTCTGAGATTTGAAATTGAAATTGAAATATAGCAGTATATTATTGAATTCAGAATATAGCTTACAATGTGACTTAATTCAGTTCATAAATTCTCATATTAATGTTGCCTTTTCCCCAACCTAATCAAATCACTACATTCATATTCTCAATTAACAAAAAATAATTAGTACTACTAAGAGCATCCGCAATGGGCGGACGATGGCACGCCCGATGGCGCGCATCGTCCGCACCCATTGCGGGTGCGTGCCATAGGGCGCGGACGATAGTCGCGCCCTATACTTCGGTCGCGGAGGATAGCCGCACCCATTGCGGGTGCGTGCCATATGGCGCGGACGATAGTCGCGCCCTATACTTCGGTCGCGGAGGATAGCGCGGACGATGGCCATCGTCCGCGCCATCGTCCGCCCCATTGTGGAGGTCGCGGACGATCGACGCGGACGATGGCACGCGGTTTTGATTTTCTATTTAAATCTCGTTTCTCATTCAGTTGTGCAGGTTGCGTTTTGGCCATCGTCCGCGCCATCGTCCGCCTCATTGTGGAGGTCGCGGACGATCGACGCGGACGATGGCACGCGGTTTTGATTTTCTATTTAAATCTCGTTTCTCATTCAGTTGTGCAGGTTGCGTTTTTTTTAATTCGCATCGTAATGTAATAATTTTTATTAAATGAAATGAAGTTTTTGAAATTCGTATTTTAATGTATTATTTTTTTTTAAATTCGTATGGATTTTGTAAATATTAAAAAAATGATGACGTGGCGCGCCATAGGGCGAGCCTTAGGGCGCTCCACTGCAAGTGGGGAGGTAAGAGGATAAAACTGCTGACGTGGCGCGCCACAGGGCGCGCCATTGCTAATGCCCTAACATTCGTGATTGAGAAATGCGTCGTGATTGGCGTTTCCCAACGCCATTGGATTCTTATTTTTTTTCTTCAAAGCTGTTATAAATAACAACCATGGACCAAACACTAAAACTATAATGTATATTTATTATTTGGCAAATAATTTTTATTTTATTTTGTTTTGTTTTGTTTTTGGGTAGCTGAATAACAAACAACACAATTCCACTGTCTCCCATGTTCATGTGAAGATGGTCTAATTCTTTAATTCTTAACAACTACTCATTCCGTGTGTTTATCAGTATATGCACGCCTTGGTCTAATTCTCTAATTCACATTCATCAATTATTATGTACTATCCTATATTTTAATACTTAATTAATATCCATAGTAATTAATGCCATCAAATTATAAAAAAATGTTCCTTCATGGTTTAGTATCTTAGAATAAAACAGAATTAATATATTCTAATAGTTTTAATGGAGTGATGGAAGATGAAATCAAATGCTCCTAATTACAAGTGTTAGAATTAATATATTATACTAATAATTATAATATATAAATATAAAATAAGTTAATATATTTTTATTAAATGTGTATTACCATATTTCACATTAAAATAAAGTATAGGGTATTTATATTCATTAAACAATACATACACTTTTTATGCATAAAAGATGGAGTAGAACATATATATAGTTGACACATAAGAGCACCCACAACCGTGCTCTTGCCAACGAGCACGGTTGTGGGCCCGACCCTACTTTTTTTACCTGCTCTTAGGCAAGAGCACAACATCCATAGCTGTGCTCTTCCGCAAGGACGAGCATAAGAGTCTCACCATTCCATTATTCAATTTAAATAAAAACATTTCCACAAAATTAAAATACATTACACATACCCGGAATAATATTACAAAATACATTCAAAATTAAAAATTACATAATTAAAATCCTAAAAACTAAAAATTACATAATTAAATTCATAAAATTCAAAAAACCCACTACTCGTTGCCGAATTTCGCCCACATGTGTTTGATTAGGTCTTCTTGTAGCTCAACGTGGGTTCGGGTATCGCGCATTGTGTGCCTTGTCACCCACCGTCGTATGCACACCTCGGCGTGGGGGAGACCTCGCGCTTGAGCTTCCGGCTTCATCCTCGTCGTAGAAGCTAGCCGCCCTCGGTCCTTCGTCGGCTATAATCATGTTGTGTAAGATAATACACGTGTACATGATGTCGGCGATATTATTCACGTACCACAGCCGAGTCGGGGCCTTCACAATGTTGAATTCGGCTTGTAGGACCCCAAAGGCTCTTTCGACGTCTTTCCGAGCGGACTCTTGACGCTGCGCAAAAAGAACCCGTCTCGGGTCTTGCAGGTTGCTGAGCGTTTTCACGAAAGTCGACCACCTTGGGTACATACCATCGGTGAGATAGTAACCTATGTGGTATGTATTTCCGTTGACGGTGAAGTCGATCGCCGGTGCTACATCATTGAAGAGGGGTGAAGAATAGAGCACGTTCAAGTCGTTGTTGGATCCGGCAACGCCGAAATATGCATGCCAAATCCGTAGGCGGTAGTCGGCGACCGCTTCAAGGATAAGTGTTTGGCCGCCGCCTCTGTGGCCGCTTAAGTGTTGCCCCCTCCAAGCAGTCGGGCAATTCTTCCACCTCCAATGCATGCAGTCAATGCTGCCAAGCATTCCGGGAAAGCCATGGACTGATTCGTGAAGACGAAACAACCGTTGGCAATCATCGGTGGTGGGTGCCCGAAGGAATTCATCACCGAAAGCTGTACGAACGCCCTCGCAAAAATTTTTAAGACAAAAAGGATTCCAGTGGACTCACCGACATGCAAATACTCGTCGAAGAGGTCGGTTGTTTGCCCAGTAGCGAGTTGTCGGATGACACACGTATACTTCTGCAACGCCGAGATACTTTGCCGACCGGCTGCATCTGGACCTGTGTGGAAGAATTCAACACGGGCGGACAATGTGTTGACAATACGCATAAACAAGCGCTTTGACATGCGAAAACAGCGCCTAAAGTAATCTTCCGAAAACCGCGGCGGGTCGGCAAAATAGTCGGCAACGAGCCTTTCGTGGGCTCCCTCCCGGTCGCGATGGATGTAGCGGCGAATTGATCTAGTTGGTTGATGAGGAGGAGGGGCGGGGGTATTCGCTGCGACATATGCTTCATAAGCGGCACGATGTTGTTCGTAGTATTCTTGTTCTTCGCGCTCCGCTTCCGCAATGAGATGGGTGAAATCCATTCGAGGTTTTGAGTGAGAGATGGAGGTGTAGATAGGTTGTATGAAAAATATGAATGAGAGATGAATGGGTGATGATTTGATGTGAAAAATGGATGATGAATGTGTGTATTTATAGATGATTTTGTGGAAAAAAAATAAAAAAATCCAGAAAAACGGGAAAAAACAGCCATTTTTTTGGGAGTGGGATTTTTTTGGTATTATTTTTTATTTTTAAAAAAAAATTAAAAAAAATTAAAAAAAATAATTTTCCAACGGATATGCTATTGGCCAATTGCACGCTGCCACGTCGTCTGCTCGCTGGCACGGACGGACGGACGCCGTCCTGCTCACCGTTGTGCATGCTCTAAAAACTTAGATGAGGGAATATATATCTAGAACTCGTTTAAAAATTTGTTCGTCTTTGAAAATCAACTTTATTCCTCGAAATAAAGATATGGAGGAGAGAAGGGTATCAAAGAATAAGAATTAATTCTCTCTTTTTTCGCCTTTGATAAAAGCTCCACTATGCCCACAAAAGGGTGGCAAATTCTTGTACAATTATTTTATCAGACCAAAAGAGGCCTGTACATTTTATCATTCTCATGATTATTGGATCCTATTTTTTTATTTCAAGATTTTTGTCAATACATAGTGGTGAAGACACAATTGAGATTTAATTAAGCAATTTCATGTATTTAATTGCATTGGGACTTTCAAAAAAGGAAATTGAAAAACCAATAGGACCAACACTGTCTGTCCCTTTCTTAATTCTTCAGTTGCTTCGAAAGCAGAAAATTTGCGATTAACAAAATGCGATTAGTTGTTTAGTGTCTTAATCAGGTTTTTCTTTAGAGAAAAAGGATTACTAAATGTGTGTGAAATAATCAGAATCACTATCTATTTTAAAGCCCTTTATTAATTTAGTGAGTATGCAAACTGATTAACAATTTATCACCAGCTCCAATTTCATTTTCGTGTAAGCAACCGATTGATCTGAAAATTACCAAGTATAATATGATGATTACCGAATTGGATTTGATTATATTTTAACAGAAAAGTAATTATGATATTTAATAAAACAAAAAACTTATAGAATCCTAGCTACTACTCCCTCCGTCCGGCATTAAGAGTCCCGGTTGACCATTTTCATCCGTCCGGCATTAGGAGTCCCGGTTAGACATTTCCATAAAAAGTGAAATAAAAAAATTATAAAATAAAACACTAAAAAACACAAGTAAAAACACATCCAAAGAATAAAATAAATAATAATGTAAATGAGTCCCACTTTCCATTATCACACACTCCAATTATTACACACTTAAACATTTATTAAAACCTGCACCCAATTCAACCGGGACTCCTAATGCCAGACGGAGAGACTAATAAATATGGCCATTTAAAGTAATATGGAAAGAAAGGTGTTAGAAGAATCCAGAAAAATCAAATAATGATAATGGGAATAAATTCCCTCTCCCTATGATCAAATTTTGGGATGAGGCATGTCACATGTGAGTATTTGTCAATGATCAATGAATGTAGGTGGATTTATTATTTTTCACCTTTTCTGGAGATAAACTTATACACATATATTACGAAGTTAAATCTTCGATACATGCATGTGATCTATTCTACGAAAAATACTAAAACTACAACTACCAATTTAATTGACTGGAAATTAAATGCCCCTTTAAATTCTATAATTGCCTTTCCATTTGCAATCCGTTACTTATTTTGCCATCTTCCAATTAGGTTTCAAATCTTGAAAAATTACTTTGTTTCAAATCTTCCAAATGTACCATGGAAGAACATAAATTCAAATCTTCTTATCAATCCAGCCAACATTTTCAAAATGAGCCATTAATCAAGTGGAATGATGTATAAATATAAACAAATATGAGTCCACTTATAATAAGACGATGAAATACTAATATATTTGAACTTTTAATTTTCAAATAACCTTGTATACAAATTAAGAAATTGGGATGGGATATCATATGTATACAAGGTTTTCAGTGACTTAAAATTGCATAAATCTAAATTGCCCCAAAATTATTCAAAATTAATGTTGTCAAAAAACAAGGCTAAGAGATACTATAATCCAAGATTAAAAAAAAAAACTTGCTATCCTGGTGTAATCATTTTGAAGCAGTGATTTCGTAGAAAGAAGGTAACCCCAAAATAGATAAGTTAAATTGATAATGACAATGGGTACACACTTTCACACACACACTCGCATGTATTATGGATCGATTTGTTTTTTATGTTAGTATTTTCCTTTTCCTTCAAATATTATCTATAAATAATTTTGTCGTAATGTACAAAGTAAAATAAAATAATATACTCCATGAGAGATGACAATGCTTAAAAAACACACCACACACTCGTGATGATGATTATCTTAAGATTAGTTACATAAATCTTAATTCTCAACAAAATTTACTTTAGTTAATTTGGTAAATAAATAATCTATTTTGAAAATATTATATATTTAAGTTTAACCAATCCAATCAAATTCGTAATAGTAGTATGTGCAGGCTATTGAAGCACATTAATTTTATGAAATTTATGGCTTGGTTAGTTGTTAGAGGCAACAAACTTAGTCGTCATCATATTAATAGCGTTTTAATGACATTTATGGAAAATAGGCCACCAACACTTTAGCTAAACAAACTGCTAATTGTGACTGTAAATATTCAACTAAAATCTAATTTAGTCGTTTCGTTTGTACCTTGTGATCGTGCCTTAAATATGTACTAACCCATGTTTTAAATTTCAATATAGGGCTTAGTCACCCTAATTAACGTTTAATTAAATTATAATCATAATCAAATTATTTATTAAATATATACATTTTAGTCTTGGATAGAATTGAATTATGGTTCAATAATTAAATATTACTTATGAAGTAATTCACGAGACAAATATTTACTAAGATCATTTCCAACCATACACCAAATCTCATGTTTTATGTAGAAAAATTCTCCGATCATACTACAAACCCAAATCCTTTTTGAGTTTTTCTACAAAACAACACCAAATATGGGCGTGTATTGTAGTTACTATAAAAATTTTGTGAAATATATACTCAAAATTAGTGTAAAATTTGAATTTGGTGTAAATAGTTGGAGTAAAATTACTGTTTAATGTGACATATACTTAAAAATGAATTTGAGTTTAGTGTAAATAACTGTAGTGACCTATATATACCAATTGGATGATAATGCTTGAGAGATACATGGCTTGTGTTATTTTGATATCCTAATATACTACTCCCTCCGTTCCACAGTAATATATCCATTTCATTTTCTGCACTCGTTTTGAAAAAATGATATTAAATAATTAAAGTGAAGAGAGAGTAAAGTAAGAGAGAGAATAATGTAGATAATAGTCTTCTCTACAATATTCTCTCTCTTACTTTATTTTTTCTCCACTTTAACTATTTATAATTATTTTTTTAAAATGAGTGTGCAAAATAAAATGTCTCTATTACTGTGAAACGGGAGGAGTAATTGTTAATAATTACCGTACTAAAATTAATTACAACTATAACGGTAGTTAATCATAGGTCACCAACTTAAATAAACAAATAAATTTTGATAATAATGCAAGGAATTAACAGTAGGATGAGAGAAGCAATGATATTGCATGTCCTAATAATTCATGAATAATTATTGGTGCAGTCAAGCTGTTTATTTTAGTCACATTTAATTTTGATCTTCATGTGCACGGTCAATTAATTCCAATTGAAATTCTGTCATTTTAGTATTGCCAATTTCTCTCGGTTAGGGAAGAATGATTGTGTTATTTTGCATTTGTTTATTTGTGTTTGGTGCACGAATTGGACATTTTCAATTTAGACATCGTAAAGTCCATACATTTTTCCCATATTATTGTTGACAATACGTCGGCTTTATTTTTATTTTTTTAGTATTATTATAACAAATAAACAACGAAAACGACCATTTGAATTTTGAAGTATTAGATTGTACTCCATATATAATCTTTTTGATGAAAAGTAGGCTTTATATAGAACTATTGGAACATTTCTGAATTGTATAGTTTGTCATATGTCACAAACATTAATTTGGGGAAAGCTGCAAATTAACAAACTTTGTATTACATCAATAAGAAAAAGAGTAGGTTAAGATATGTGCCTTTTTTCTAGATATTAAGTTTTTAGAATTCGAATGAAGACTTGATTAATTAATTTACTAATGAAGGAAATCTTTTTGCATATGTATGATTATATAGCAAAAAAAATATAGTATTACGTTCCTAATACGAGCATTATTCAAGAGTATCATTTTTCAACTCATGAGTATCGTTTTTGTTTAATTATGTTGGTATTGATCATTTTTTCATTTCATACTTGCTAGATCCAAACTAGTTCGAATGCTAGGAAAAGTGCCAGAATAAATATGAACGCAGACCAAGTGGACTGCGAGTGCTTCCATGACGACAGAATAAGACCGGCTTCAATTTCTCTAATTGTGTGTGCGACGGAAGGAAAAGGACGGCATTCAAATGAGGGAGAGTGAGTCTTACAAAGCTCCATCATTTTTGGGTTAAGCAAGGTCAAAATTGAAATTTCGAGATTAAACAAATGATATTTTCATCAACTTGTTAAGTTTTCATGCTAGATAACATATAAATAAGGATTGCTACCTTGCAAATGCAAAATATGATAAGCTAACAACATAGATTCCAATCCTAATTGACATATCTTTCGCGACAAACCAAACATGATATATAATTTTGGGGCGAACATCATGATACTAGCTACTAAGTACTACATACGATAATGTATATACTAGTATAAAAAAGTTATAATTTTTAGCACTAATGGCAGGAGTATGATTTGCTGGTTTTCAAGAATATATACCTAATTAAGATGTTTGAAAATTGAATGCGTTGATCAAATACCAAAAAGCCAGTCAAAGATCAATCTGCAAGAGATTAATTATAAAAAATACTCCCTCCGTTTCTTCATAGTTGAGGCAAAACTTTTCGGCACGGAGTTTAAGAAAGAGATGTTGAATGTATTAAATAAATAGATAAAAAGGTAAGACAAGAAAAAAAGTAGAGAGAACAAAGTAGAAAATGAATAAAGTAGAGAGAATAAAGTAAGAAATAGAAAAAAGTTACTCCCTCTGTCCCACATAATTTGGGATACTTTGACCGGGCACGTGTTTTAAGAAATGTAATAAAAAGTGAGGTGAAAAAGTTAGTGGAACGTGAGTCCTACTTTTATATATTAGTTTTATAATCAAATGTGAGTAGGAATGCGTTAGTAGAATATGAGGTTCACTACTAAAAATGGTAAAAGTGAAATGAGTCAAATTATATGGGACGGACTAAAATGGAATATTAGGTCAAATTATGTGGGACGGAGGGAGTACTATATAGGGAAATGACTCAACTATAAGGAAACTTCCTAAAATGGAAAAAATGACTCAATTATGGAGAAACGGAGGGAGTAATTTTTGTTAGTTGTATTCGGATGTTTATACTCCATCTCTCTCGATGAAGACAGGCTGGAATGATCCAAACGCTAACCCCACCACATTATCACTCTCTTGCAATTAATAAGAGGCCCTCTAAAAAATGATGTATCCTTCACATACCACCCAACAAAAATCGCAGAAAAAAAGTGAAATTCTTTGCATAATATAAGTGGGAAAACAAATTAAATAGGAAAAGGTAAAAAGAAAAGAAGAAATTGAAAAACCAGTTGGAAGAGAGAGAGGGTTTGTGCTCTTTTCTTGTTGCCTGAGGCAGGCATCTTTTCTTCTCGCTTTAGTGCTCTTTTTCTGACTCCCATTTCCTTACCCTTCTTCTTTCTGCTATTCTATTTAGTTTTAATCCATTTTTTATTCCAAGTTTCAATCTTTCTCTCTGCTTTCAGCTGATTTCCTAGCTTCTATTTCTACCCATTTCCTCCTGCTGATGACATTTCATTTTTTTTTTTGCTTTAGCTAAACTCTTTCCGGCATTGATCACTGCAAAATACTCATCCCCTTTCGTCATCTGACAAGATTGAATTTTTTTATATATATTTCCCCCCAATTTCTGGGCCTTTGGTTTTTGTCCCTTGTTGGATTTGCCGTGGGGATTCCATTTCCACTGGCAAATTCTGCGGTAAATTCTATTTGGGCTTGTCTTGATGAAGCTTTAAACTAAGCCTTTGTGGATTAGCCCTTGGGACTTCGTCCAAACTTTTCTCTTGAATCTTCGTTGCTCTTGATTCCATGGGACTTTGTCATGGGAAACCCATTGAATCCCCAGAAAATCTCTCTGGAAATTCGATAATCCAAGGTGAGAACAATGAGCACGCACTCAATTCAACTGGGAAAACCCCCAAATTCCCTTTTTATAGCCCTAGCCCTCTGCCTAGTTTATTCAAGAACTCCCCTGCTAATTCCAGCAGTGTTACTTCGACCCCTCTCCGGTTTTTCAAGCGGCCGTTTCCGCCGCCGTCGCCGGCGAAGCACATCAAGGCGTTGCTAGCGAGGAGGCACGGCTCTGTGAAGCCCAATGAGGCCACCATACCTGAAGGGAGTGAGTGTGAGATTGTTGGGTTGGATAAGAATTTTGGGTACTCAAAGAGTTTCTATAGTCATTTTGAGATGGAGGAGGAGGTTGGTAGGGGCCACTTTGGTTTCGCTTGCTCTGCTAGAGGGAAGAAGGGGGGTTTGAGAGGGCAGGATGTGGCTGTTAAGATTATCCCGAAACTGAAGGTTGTTATTGTTGTTGTACATATATGTGTTTTAGTGTGGGGTGATTGTTGTGAATTTGTCTCTGTTGTGGTTTTTGATAGTTTTAGTGGTGTTTCATAAATGGCAATTTTGATGTTTGGAAGTGTTGTTGCTTTTATTATCCTTGGATAATGAAAGTGTTGTTGCTCTTGTTTTCTGCAATTTTGTCTATGTGTTGTGCATTGTTTATGTTTTTCTTGCATCTTCTCTGTGTGTGTGTGTGTGTGAAGCTTGTGTAGACTACACGGTGTAGTTGAATGGATTGATGATCTCACAGTGTGTGCTGTTTCTGGGATCAATGCTCGATAGGATATGATAGACCGTGTTGTGTAATGCATGATTAGTAGTGATTTTATTCATGACTTCTATTTTACTTGCTGAAATTACAATGTTTATCATCTTATTTCATAGATGCTGTTAGTTGGCTCTCTCAACTACTCATCAGTGCATTCGTGTCATGAAGTAGTGTAACGTGCTCATGGGATTTCAGGATGCATGGTTTTGCTTTTGATTGTTTTTTTGTGCTTTGAAGGCGTGCGATTTGATATATGGAACATGGCTATACAAAAAAGGGGGAAACTAAATGACTTATTATGTAATTTGTGCAGATGACTACAGCAATTGCTATCGAAGATGTGAGACGAGAAGTAAAGATACTGCGTGCATTGACGGGGCACAAGAACTTAGTGCAGTTCTATGATGCCTACGAGGATGAAGACAATGTCTATATAGCGATGGAGTAAGTTTGGACTTCGGATCCTTTCTGCCATACTAGTCATTTTAGTGCATTTCTTATTTTCTAATCTTTCGGCTCTCTGGTATGCGTTGATTCAATATAAGTACAAAATGCAATCTTTGGACCTCGATAGGGGATACACGTCTAAATCCCCTCTGAATGATAATGAGTTGTATGATGGTGTGCATTTTCCCCATTACTTTAACAGGTTGTGCAGAGGAGGAGAGCTTCTAGATCGCATACTTTCTAGGTATGCTTATCCGTTTCCCCCCTTTTCTTTAGTGAAAGATCTCCTGCGCTTCATCTCCTTTTTAGTGACTTTTTGTTTGTTGCTCCAGGGGTGGAAAATATGCGGAAGAAGATGCAAAAGATGTGATGGTACAGATTTTAAATGTAGTTGCATATTGTCATCTCCAAGGTGTGGTTCATCGGGACCTAAAGCCTGAGGTACATCTTGATGTCTCCAACTAAACTTCGTCCCTTGTTTTTAGCTTAAGGGGTAACATTCTTTTACCTTATTGGCTTACATTTCTTGAATTACCTCAGAATTTTCTCTTCGTCTCCAAAGATGAACACTCCTCTTTGAAGGCCATCGACTTTGGACTCTCTGATTATGTAAAGCCAGGTCGAGCCTTTGCTATACACTTCCCCTTCTCATTGCTAAAGTGCAGTTGAATCTGATGGGTGTATATTTTGATGTTGACAGATGAAAGACTGAACGATATTGTTGGAAGTGCTTATTATGTGGCACCTGAAGTCTTGCATAGATCTTACGGAACAGAGGCCGACATGTGGAGCGTTGGTGTGATTGCTTATATTCTTCTTTGTGGAAGCAGACCCTTCTGGGCAAGGACAGAATCCGGAATCTTCCACGCTGTTCTAAAAGCCGACCCTAGTTTTGAGGAAGATCCGTGGCCAAATTTGTCTCCCGATGCCATAGATTTTGTGAAACAATTATTGAACAAGGACTATCGTAAAAGGCTAACTGCAGCTCAGGCTCTTAGTAAGACGCTCAGTTAAATTATTTTTAGAATTATGATTTTGATTTATTTCAATTCTCATTCTTATTGATATGATATGTTAGGTCTTGTTGGAAGTGTCTCAACTTATACGATTTCTTCATTCTTTCTGCTAATCCTGTTCTCGTCTGTAGGTCATCCATGGTTGGCTGGTCATCACGACGTGAAAATTCCTCTTGATATGATCATTTATAGGCTTGTAAAAGCTTATATATGCTCTTCTTCGTTGAGAAAGGCAGCTTTAGGGGTACATATATCTTGGATACACGATGCTTCTCTGAATGACGTTTCTTTGCTTTACCCTTTGAAGTAATATGTGTTTCATTCTTCAATCACGACAGGCTCTTGCAGGAACTTTGACTATTCCCCAACTAGCGTATCTCCGAGAACAGTTTACATTATTAGGTCCAAGTAAAAGCGGATTTGTTTCCTTGCAGAATTTCAAATCGGTCAGCTATCTCTACCTCCCTCCGTGTGTGTGTGTGTGTACACCAACTTTATGTTTTTTCTAGTTTATCTTACAACCACCTCTTGCAGGCCATGGTAAAGAATTCGACTGATGCAGTGAAGGATTCACGTGTTCTTGAATATGTTAATGTGGTAAGTGTCCCTTTCAGTTGAGAGTTTAACTAATGAACCTCATGGTTTTCTTCTTGCAAAAATTGATGTTCTTGTTTCATGCAGGTGAGTTCTCTTCAGTACAGAAAGTTTGATTTTGAAGAATTCTGCGCTGCTGCAGTAAGCGTGCATCAGCTGGAAGGAATAGCTAGCTGGGAGCAATATGCACGCAACGCGTATGAATTCTTTGAGAAGGATGGGAACAGGCCCATTATGATAGAAGAGCTTGCTTCAGTATGCCTCTCTCTCTCTCGTTTATGCCTCGTCTGATAGAAATTTCTGACCTCGACTTTTGCTTTCTTCGACAGGAGCTTGGATTAAGTCCATCTGTTCCAGTCCATGTAGTTCTGCAAGATTGGATTAGGCACTCGGATGGGAAGCTCAGTTTCTTGGGATTCGTAAGGCTTCTGCATGGAGTGTCCTCCCGCGCATTTCAGAAGGCTTGAAGCTCGTTCTAATTCTATCACTGTGGTTACCACATTTGCTCGATAAAGGGGCATCCATCGCGTCCCTGTTAGGTCTTGCACATATATGTTGGACGTTGAAAGCTAATACGGTGTTTGCAGCAGCGTATGATCCGGCTTCGGTATGTCTCGTTAGTTTCATTTCCGTACCTGTATTGTGGGGATGAGATGTAGAGGAATGGAATGTATAGGTGAGAGTGGTAGTAGCAGAGGTGTTATAAGTCTAAATTACAGCTTGTGCCTTTGGTGTATTACTTTGTGTAACCTCTGTACCTAGCTTCTCAATAAATCATATAGTTGTGAGGAGCTGCTGAGTAACAAAACATCCTTCAAATATACAGAATTTCATAAAGTCTTTACTCATGAAAAATCCAGAATATGAAAACAAAATAGGGTATTATTAAGCCTAATTGCATTAGTTTAAGCACCGGCATCAAGTTCCAGCATCAGAGTGTGGTTTGTGACGTTTGATGTTGGACCCTGAAACTGAAGAGGACCTGCAACCAGACAGTAAGAAGACTCTTTAATTTTCAGTGACGCCCCTCAAGACGACAACAGAGTGAGCTAGATGTCGTTGTAACTCAATTTACCTGGATTGCAGTAGTGATTATTGAGAGCCCATTCTTCACGCATCGATGCAAACTTTTTGAAAGGAGCACCTAATTGTACACAACAAATGTGGTTAATTTTTTGTTCACTTAAGAAAAACAGAGCATGGAACATGATGATGAATATTACCTTCAAGTTCCACCATAGCCTTCTTGATGACAGGCTTGAACTTTCCTGTTGAAATAGAGATAGAGAAGCCCTTCAGATCATAAAAATAACCAAGCTTTAACAAGTCATTCGTTTTATTAGGATGAACAAACCATGTCTTCTTTCAACATCCATAAGAGACGTCAGCGCTGTACCACCTACAGCCCATTTCTCGACCGGTGCAGTCAAGTTTCCCACCTGAGCCATACAAGGAATTCAACCAATGTATATATTGACAGATTCAAACGTGAGGTTTATGTAGAAGAATGCACAAACAGAGGAAATGAGGCCAGTCTTCCCAGAATGAAGGAGAGCCCCAGCAGCATAACCCAATGCATAGCAGTAGTTGGCATCAAAATTCGAAGGCAAACCACATCTACCTTCGTATCTGGAAAAGAATTGGTAACTTGTTTTTCCTTCTGAATACCATGACATGAAGGGTGGAAATCTGTATCATGAATGTACTAGTGTGAGTTTTATAGTTACCCGAGAAAATGAGATCGTCCTCTGAAGTCGTTTTTGTATACACCTTGCTTCCTTCTAAATTCTAATTCAGTCTCCACCATTTCAATGAGCATTTTTTCTGTCTCAATCTTAGCAACCTGGATAATTTGAAAAGAAAGACATGCAATCACTTTCTCATTGTTGGATAAAACAAAAGGCTAAGAAGGTTGGTTACCTGCACGTTTCCATGTGGATCTCTTTCGAGTAGCAATTGTGCTTGAATTGCTTGTGGTAGAAGTTCAAAAATCTGGAGAGATTGGCTACCGGGTTTCTTCTTCCACATCCCATCTCCATCAACAACATCATTAGCTAGTATTTCATTAAGCTCGGAGATCAGTTGTTGAATCTGTATAATTGCAAGAACTATAATGTCAAGAGCTGTTCAAAATTGATGATTGAAAACCAAATGAGGTAATACAGCATGTAAAACTTATTGTAGTTGCACATAAACCTCAGGGATGAAATCAATCAAGCCTTCAGGTACGAGTATAACACCATAGTTGTAACCACGTTCAGCACGTTTACATATCACATCTGCGATATAATCTGTGACATTCTTCAGAGTTTGTTTCGTTGCTGCAACCTTCATGAGAAGCGCATTGTCATTATAAAGGATCATTCAATTTAGGCCGAGAGAGCTGACTTGATACAAGGTTGATCACCTCTTCACCGATGATGGTTATATTCGGATGAGTCTGCAAACTGCATTCCAGTGTTATATGCGAAGCAGCTCGGCCCATAAGCCTCACAACTGCACGGATAAAGAATCAATGAGCCTTGAGTGAAAACTGAAAATTAACTAAAAGAACAAAAATATAAACACGACCGACTAATTCCAAACTTACAATGATAATATTTCCCAGTTGAACGAGCATCTACCATAACATTCCCAATCATTTCTGAATATATCTGAATCCAAAGTAAATATACAGATAAGTCTCCCGGGTGATTGTGGCTAAAGAGGAAAGGAGGTGAAAAAAAAGAACCAGGACACAGGTAGCCATATGCAAGATAAGATCACCTTGCATGCTGTATCAAATCCGAAACTTGTAGGAACTTCCTTGCATTTCAGGTCACCATCAATTGTCTTGGGGCATCCGATGACTCGTGTCTTCATTTTCTTTTCCCTGAAATAGTTCATCAGATGTATGTATCGAAAAAACAGATGTGAAAAAAGGCAGAAATCTTACCTGAAATTCTCAGCAAGAAGACATGCATTGGTATTTGAATCATCTCCTCCTATGACAACAAGTCCGTCCAAATCAAGCATATTCACAGTCTCCTCAGCCTTTTTGAAATGAAAAATACACAATATACATACATGTCTGTTTAAGAAAACAAGTAACAGAAATTCGAATGATGGAATAACTACTATGAGCTACATGTTCAGGGGTTTCTATCTTGTCCCTCCCACTGCAGATCATGTCAAAGCCACCCTGTTAACAAAAGAAAGTAAAAGCAAGAATAGTTGGAAACAATATAACAATAGCAAGACCAGAAAGAAGAGGAGAAATGGATACAAAGAAGATGTTCCAACCAAAAGCTAATTGTTTATGCTAAAATAATGATAAAACAGTAATCCAAACAGAAAGTAGGAATGAAGAATTCATACTTGGTTTCTGTAAGGCCATCCACAACGCTGTCTCTATACCGTCTCTTAAACCGTCTCTTAACTACTATTTGAGCACTATTTGAGGGCCCCACTGTCCTTTTTTCCTCCATCTCTTAACTAAGAGACGGAGGCTGCAACGCTCCGTCTCTTTACCGTCTCTTAATTACTATTCATTCAATTTAATTTATAATTTTTTTAAAACCCAATTCAATTTAAACAAACACACTTTATTAAAATTAAAACAAAATTAAAAAACACACAAAATAAAAAAACACACAAAATAAAAAAACACACAAAATAAAAAAAAATTAATCGGAAGGGCTAATCATCCTCCGGAGGCGGTCGAGGTTGAGGGGGAGTCGGAAGGCCAAGTTGTGCTGCCATATGCACAATTCCGTTCCACCAGGCCGCGTATTGGGAGTGCGAGAAGCGGGAAGTGTCCGCCATTGTGGCGGTCATGTACGCCACCATAAGTGTGTCCGAGCCTCCTCGCGAGCCCGATCCTGAGGCCGGCTGGCTTGATTCGCCTCGGCCCTTCCTTGCTCTAGCCGCTTTCGCCGCCTTCGTCCCTTGCGGCCGACGGCGCCTACTCGCGGATCCTCCTGCATCGCCGACCGTACCCGCAAACTCATGGGATTCAGCATCATGTTGGCTGATGCCTTCAGCAGTGTCACCACCAGACGCACCAGCACTAGACGAGTATTGGCCACTCGCCGTATGCTTCGTGCGCTTCGATTTTGAGCCCGAGCTGGAGCGGAAACCGCCGGCCCATCGTTCCTCGTCCTTGACGGCGCGCCAAACATCAACAAATCTGAATTGATGTCCCTCGTCCTGGTAGTAGGCGCGCAAAGCGGACGTCAAAATGTCGGTGGCCGTGGCGCCGCTTTGGTAGCGCGCCTCTTCCGCCGAGTAGATGCCGCAGAATTTTTTGACCTGTCGGTCGACTCGGTCAAAGTGACAGCGGATCATTTTAACTGTGCGCTTGCGGGAGCGGTTCGGCTTTATTTGGTGGTAGACCTCGACAACCTTTTCCCAGAAACACTTCCGGGTTTGTTGATTCCCGACGATGGGATCGTACGAGACCGTGATCCAGGCGTTGTACACCGCCATCGTTTCGAGGTTGTTGTACGGATGTCGGCCAAGATCCTCTTCCTCTTCCTCTTCCTCTTCTTCCTCCTCGTCCTCGCCCGTCTGGGGTTGTACACTGCCTCGGCCACCTCCACCGCCTCGCCCACCTCCACCGCCTCGGCCTACTCCCGGCGTGGGATCAACTGGAAAATCCTCCCGGATCTGGGATAATCCCTGCGAAAACCGCGGGACGTTGGGACGAACATATGCATCAAGGTCAAAATTGGGTGGTTGGTACCCCCCGGCGTCGCCGAACCCTGGGTCCCCGGCGTTGACGAACCTCCACCGCCCAATGTGTTGATCATGTTCTCCCAATCGCCGAATGAGTTGAGATCCCACCCGCCGGAGCCGGAGCCGCCATAGTTGCCCTCGCCGTCGCCGTCGCCGGACATCTTGAGTTGGGTTATGAAAATTTCAGCGAAAATTTGAGAGAAAATTTAGATGATATGAAGAATAGATGTGTAGTTGTGTGTAAATGAGGATGGGTTTAGGAGTATTTATAGAGTAAAAAATTTAATAAAAAACAAAAAAAATATAAAAAAAAAAAACAAAAAAACGGTAATAATACCGTTACAAAAAAAATTTTTTTTATTTAAATTCGAATTTTTTTTAAAAAAAAATATTTATTGCGTCAGCACGTGACGACGCCCACTCGCGGGCCGGCGAGTGGGCGTCACGCACGACGCCGGGCTGCGCCACGTCGCCGAGGCGCGTGGCGAGCCAGCTCGTCTCCTGGCTCGGCGAGTCGAGTCGCGCGACGAGACGCGCGACGAGACGGGACGAGATGGAGGCTGCAACGCGTCTCGCCGGGGTCTCGTCTCGCTGAGACGAGACGCGAGACGCCGGCGAGTCCCGTTGTGGATGGTCTAAGGACGAACAAAGTCGGATGTCAAGAAAACATATTTACTATTCATGATTCCTGCAGGACCGCCCCGAAAACCATACAGTGTGCTACCTTGTGCTCTTTCCTCCAAATAATCTATAGTTTCAAAAACATAAAACTAAGTATCAACAGAAGCATAACTAGCTAGGAACATTTAAGTAGAAAAAGGGCTGACCAAAAAGTCCAGAAATGACGTTATGTCCACCAGGAGCCTGCCCTCCAGAAAGAACAACACCGATTTTTAAGCTTTGATCAGAAGCAGCTGCCGACGTATCACTAGGCACGAGCAATGCTGATGGCTGGCCGAAGAGGTTTGGGAAAAGCTTTGCAATTTCATCTATTCAAATCAATATTCACATAAAAACAACTTTCCCCAAAACTATCCTTTCTCTTTGACTCTCAGAAATGCATGCACAAGTGTAGTTAAGGATGAGATCGGTGGGTGACCTGGATTCCCGGCGGATGAGCTAGGCGGACCGTCGACGACTTGGAAGGAGTGTTTGAGAACATCGGGCAGCGGAAGTGAGAGTTGGAGGCGGCTGGCCTGCAATTCACTGCAACCACTGGCGAATCGCGGCGCCGGCGTTCCATTCGCAACCATTTGATCGGCCGAGAGAGAAAGTGGCGGAATGACTTATGCGGTACGTTTTAGGTGAAGAGGCTTAGGTGGTTGAAAGGAATTATAGACCATGCTCTTATATATCAAAGCTTCTAACAAATTTTGTGATTCATTTATTTTTATGTAAATTTATTAGCTAAGTATTAATTGATAACGGCGAATTGATGGTGAATTTATTGATTTTATTATGCTACAAGTATTAACTCTTCTTGTATCAATTATTCATTTTTTGGTTAAGTATTTAGGAGTCCTTATTATTGGCCTTTAAAACAAAATGACACTATTGAAATTTTTTTGAGTAAAATAAAATATTTTCAAATAAACAAAACAAGGGTAAATATTTATATCTCGGAAAAGGCGTGCATGTGTAGATCCATTTAGGTTAAAATAGTAGTATAAAAATACTGTTCATGGTGGAAGTTCAAGTCAAACTATACGGGTTAGAAATGAGTCACCCATCCCTTAAAAGGCCTTATAAGGGAAGGGTTATCCACATTTATATAGAGAAGCTAGGATCATCACCAAGTCGATGTGAGACAAGATTTAAGAGTTTTAACTAGGCAAGAGAAGAGATAAAGAGACATAATCCATCATGACTTGGGCCCGCCCTGATACCATAATCATCAACGAGGTTTACTGATTTAGGAAATTCTTTAGAGAAACCTTTTCCCTTGCCCCTGCCAAAACTCTGAGGAAAACCATGGAGACTAAAACATCTGTCAACCGTGTGATTAGTTTTACCATTGTGAGTGCACAGAAGTCTCCCTCGGTTGTAAGATGAAGCTGCATTGGCTGAATAGGATGGAGATACGGCAGGATAAGTTGTAGGAGTGGCAATACCATCAGTATTGCGTTGCCTCTTCTCCTGCAAAACCATAGAAAACACCTTCGATATAGGCGGCAGAGAAATCATGGAAAGGATAGTTGATGCGGAACAGAGCAATCAAGGAGTAGAGAAGGAACTAAAGAAGAAGCACGTGTCTTGTAGCTAAGCCAGAGTCTGGTATTCAAGTTGTTAGAAGTTAGTTACGCTGAACTGGCAGGTGTTAGAGCATCCACAATAGTTCGTGGACAAGCAATAGCCCAGTTATAGCCCAGTCATAAATTCTTCTGCCACATCAGCAGCACTAAATTCCACCTGCCACATCAGCAGGACAAGCAACTGGACAAGCAATAGCTCAGCCATAGCTCAGCCACATCATCAGCACTAAAAACAAATAATTAAACAATCACACAAAATACGAAATTAAATTTACGACACATATACGGAAAAATTCAATAATAATATTAAAATTTTAAAAAGTACATTAATAAAAAAAAAGTCAAATAAAAAAAATTACATTACTTAAAAAAACTCCTAATCCACGCACGAGCCCCCCGCCCCCGCCTCCGCCGCCGCCTCACTCCTCGCCGTCGTCGGCGTCGTCGCAGCTATCCGGGACCCCCAAATCTGCGGCATCTGAGCCCGCGTCAGAGCCCCCTACCTGTGCTGCGCCGGGATTCAAATCCTCTCGCATACTCACGAGCACGGCGTGAAAAAAGCTCTTCTCCTCGGGGTCAGTTGCATTCTTCCATTGATCTATGATCTTGATCATCTGAGCCCGCGCCAAGAAGACGAGGTCGGCTGTCGAGCTGCCAACAGGGGGGATGCCGACTGGACCTCCTGAGACCTCTGGCGATCGCGTTGAGCCCGCCTTTGACCAACCGGGCGAGTGCGGCGAGTAAACCCGGGGGGGGGGGGGGGGGACGGGGTCTCCTGAGCATCTTCGGGGAGGTCGTGGGAACCGCCGCTGCTACCACCAGCGTAATCACCTGAATAGTTCAAGCGCTGCTTCTTCGGCCAGCCCGCATCGACACCTGCCCGAAACTTCTCGGAATCCATTAGCACCCGTAGCAGTTCCAGTAGGTGAAGTCCTTGTAAAGCCCGGGCACGAGGAACTCTTTCTCCGCCTCCCTCCTGCAGTCCTCGTCAGTTTGGCCGCTGGACTTCATTCGGAGGGCGTTGGTGTATAACCCCGAAAATCGGGAGACCCCAGACCGGATTCGGTCCCACGCCTTCCGGCACTCCTCCACGCTGCGTATCCTCCCCTTCGGGAAAAATGCCTTGTAGGCTGTTGCTATTTTAGCCCACAAGTTGAGGATCCTCTGATTGTTTGAGGCGAGGGGGTCATCGCAAACACTCACCTACGCCTTGGACAGCGCGACGTTCTCCGCGTCCGTCCACTTCCTCCGTGGCTGGCTGTCGTCACCAGCCGGCTGCGACGACTCGACGACCACCCTCTTCCCCTTCTTCTTCTTGGACGCGCCCCGACCCCGCCCTACTCCCCCCGTTTGAACGGGAGTGCCCGCATCCCCAAGATCTAGTCCCAACTCCCATAAGGAGAAGGTCTCAAAGCTAGTGAACTGCGTCGCCGTAGGGGTCGATGTGTGCGAAGAAGCAGTAACAAAATCAAGGGTGGGGCGATAGACGTTGTCCCCCCCGGCGTCCCCTGCATCCCCGGGTACCCCGGCGTCCCCTGCATCCCCGGGTACCCCGGCGTCATCTGCATCCCAGGTGCCCACCCCGGTATCATCGGCATCTCGGGTTGCATCCCCGGTACCCCCTGCATCGCCGGACCCCCCCGACATCCCCTGCCATTCCGGCATACCACCCCCGGATGCCATCCCGGGCATCATCTGCTGCCAAGGGTACATGTTGTTGTAGTACCCGGGCATCTGACCCCATCAACCTCCCACGGGGACCGTGGGAGTTTGAGACCCGCCCGTCCCTGGAGTAGGCTCGTTGTTGAGATCAATTTCTCGTTGTTGCTCTTGTACAGAAATTAAGATAGAGAGAGTACTCATTAAAACAAGTTGTGCGAATGAAAATGAAGTTCAAATCGCGTATATATAGAGTTTCGAAAATAAATAAAAAAAAAACAAAATTGCGCTCGCTGGTCGCTCGCCGATCGGGAGGCTGCAATAGAGGCGAGCCGATCGGCGAGCGCCCGGGAATCGGCATGCGCTCGCCGAAATTCTCGCCGATTTAGCGCTCGCCGGCTACAATAGTTCGGCGAGCCGGTGCGCTCGCCTCTATTGTGGATGCTCTTACTGCTATAAAAGAAGATATAAACAATCTCTTCGGGTATTAGAAATAAAACTACACAATTCCTATCTTTCTCTCTTCTCTATTCCTTCTCTACGCTATGTGTGTGTAAGGTAGGGTTCAGCTTCTCGATCATCGTTCTTATCCCGACGATCCCGAGTCTGTACCAATAGTGGATCTGATTTGAGAGTAAGATTAATTGAGGCCGATTAGGAACTGCATCGTGCACTCTTCATCCTGATAGTTGTGCCATCTCAAAGTACTATTGCATCAACAAGTAGAACATGTACACCAAGCAATCGGCTGAGAATGCTTGTATTCATCCCAAACAATCCGAAGATTAGTGAAATAAGAGCTAACATCATTCTGACCTTGCGCGGGAAACATAATTTTTCTGACGAAGTTGATATGTGCGGACTGAATCAAGCTGAGAGAAGCGCTCGCAAAGATCAGACCAGATTGCATTAGCGTCATCCAAATAGATAATGCTTGAACATATCTGAGGTGAGATAGAGTTTTATAGCCACAAAACAACCATGTTGTTACACCGTAGCCACGCCGAGAAGAGTAGATCATCATTTGCTGGATGAGGCAAAGCGCCATTGACAAAGGCGATCTTATTTTTAGCTACCAAAGCTATCGTCACAGATCGACTCCAATTGATGAAATTAGAGTCGGAGAGAACCTATGAAACGAGCATCAGACTAGGATTATCACTCGGATGAAGATAATGGCTAGAGGTATCCTCCATGTGAGGAAAAAACAATATTTCCACCGTTTCCACCATTTTCACCGCGATTTCGCCGATTCATCCTCAAAAAACAAAATAGAAGAAGTAGCGGAAGTAGATGTTTACAACTGATACCATGTGAGAAACCTTGAACACCGATGCATAATATCCATATGCAATGCATACCATCCTCTATTTCATCTACTTGGATTATTGACACAGGGGCTACTCATCATGTATGTTGCTCCCTGTTATTACACACATTGGCACAGTTCACCTTACTTCCTCTATTACTCTTCTATCTGTCCTATATGTCCCTACTTTCTCTTTTAATCTTATCTCAGTGAGTTCTCTGACATCCTCTTTTAATCTTATAGTACTAGATTTGTATGGACTTTTTTGCTCCAAAATAAGTCTGATGTTGGATCAGTTTTACCTCAATTCTTCAATACCATTCTTACACAATTCTCAAAGAAGATAAAAGTCATTAGAATTGACAATGCTCCTGAGTTCAATATCCCCTCTCTCTATACTGCCTTTGGTACTGCCATCCAACATTCATGTGTTGAAACCCCACAACAAAATGCTCGGGTAGAAAGAAAGCACCAACACCTTCTCAATGTTACATATGGATATTATGCATCGGTGTTCAAGGTTTTTCACATACATAACAAAAAACTCCTAACAATTCCTCTTAAAATCTCTTGCCACTCAAGAATGTGAACATCTGAGATAGGAGTATACACCATATATGAGTGGAGTATCGTTTACATAATCAATAAAATATCAGTTCATAAACATTTTTTCTGTACATACCAAACTAACAAATGATTATATATTAATTCCTGTACTTATTAGTATTATTCAATACTATATGATACGTGTATATTGTTAGGAAAATTGATACTGCACTATATTTTTCTGGGGTAAAATGATATGTACCCATTTTAAAAGACAAATCGAGTTCGAATGTGCTAATTATTTCATCTATTTGAAGTCAATTTGATTGACTTGTATTCTTCTTCTTGCCTGTACATGATCTATCATCATCTGTCTATTATATCAACCTATGAATACGTGATTATTTGCCCTATTTCATAAAATCAGAATGTGGACATGGAAACCACACTGTTCAGGGCCATTCTTGCGTCGCAGATTCCTCGTTCTTCTTGACACATATCTACCCTTCCTTTGGCCTCGCGAGCCACAGAGAGCTAAGGGCCCGGAGCCTTGAGAAGTAGTCGTGTATCAACAGAAGAGCACGAGCCGACTGACGCGTCGTCAGTGTGCGACGCATCTGCTGCAGAGTTTGCTGTCTTAAGTTGTCCGCCTAGCACAACGGAAAGACAAAACTCGATGAGTCAAAATCCTACTAGCTCTAGTCTCCACTAACTGGAAGGAAGGAAGCATCACCTGTTGTAGAAAACCCTCAAGAGTGCCTAGTTTGCCCATCGCCATCGCCATCTGACCCATATAATTCGCCACATTCGCAGTCGAACCACTGGCCAACGTCTCTGCTAGAGACTGCTGCAACGCCTCCATACCCTGCGAGAGGGCGTCTTCTGCTTGGTTCGACGACTGCTGCAGGTTGCTGATCCCCAACAGCTGCTGCTCGGTCAGGGGCTCCAGCTGGCTCACCAGAATCTACACAAACCATCAATCTCTCGGTTTTGACAAAATAAACAGAAAACGACCTACAGATTGTGGAGCGATCTAGGGTCTAACTACAGACCTTCAGAAGTTCTGATGGACGGAAACCACCAATCCATAGAAAACACCTCTCTGCGGGAGTCTTCCACATTCCCGATAAGATGTGAAACACCTCCGCCTTGGCTGCGTTACCTTTCAGCGTGAAGATCTCGTTGAAGTGTGCCACAGTGTTCTCCACAATTGTAACCAGCTGTGCATCACCCACATGCAAGTTTACAGCTGCCCTCAGCTCGTTTATCCTTCTGTTCTGCTCTTCCACCCACCTTGCATATTCCATATCGAAAGATAAGGTCCCTGCAACGACAGAAGCATAAGCAACTAATCCTCATCTAAGTTTTCATAACTCGGCCACAGAGAGAAATGTAGGAAGGGCCTCCATGGGAACAGAAATCACACCGTTTCCAGTTCCTGTGCTAGATTGTTCTCCATTACTTGAAACGATCACGCCATGCTGGCGTGCCTGCTGCACCTCCTGCTCCAGCTGAGTCAGCTTCAGACGGCTATTCTCCAGCTGCTGCACGTAGGCCTGAAATATACGTCAAAGGTTACCTTAATTTGCTCAAAAATAAAAACACCAGTTGAGATACATACATAACTCGAACATTAAAGGTAACCTACTTTCTTCCTCAGTCTGCTCTTCCTAGCAGCCTCTCGATTCTGAGCAAGCCTCCGCAATGTCTGGTGTTGTACCATAAGAAAAGGATCGATAAGATGATAATATATAAACTCGCAATGTCGGGTAAATAAAATCATTTTTACCTTCGATCTGTCACTGGAATCTCCGGCTCCAACATCCGCAGACTCAAACTGTACATGGAGCACAGATACATCAGTCAATTCAAGTACACATCTACAGATGAAAAAATAGAAAAGAAAGACAACTCACCTTGTTATTTTTATCATCAGGATCCATATCTGTTGAGGTTTCTGTGTGTGAACTCGAATCTGCCATGTTTGACTCTCTCCAGTTTTCATTCTGAGCTCCGGTTACAGACACTATATTTTTCTGCATGCCCTTCTGCAGTTGCCCTGCCCCGGATCGAAAGAAATTTGCGTTTGTTGAAGCACTAGACTGTACATACTTTTATCAGTCATAAAACATTACAAAGGCTATGAAAATCGAATGAAGTAAATAGAGACGCGATACTGAAGGAGATGCTTACCATATTGAATGCACCTGACTGATTATGATGATCCAGACTAGTCGCTTGGCTATTCAGAACTAGATTAAACACTTCCACCGCGTTAGAACAACCGCTTCCTAATAATGTGAAGCTTTACTAAATTTCTTTCCGTGCCAAAACGAGAAAGTTAGACTAGTTCATAGTTTCACACGATTTTACGTTCATTGTGCTCAAACGACCTAATAAAAAATGACGAGTACCTAATCTTTCTTGCAAAGTTAGAAAGGGCACACATGTACACACACAAACCAACTCTACAACCTGTGAAACTCACCATGGGTGGCATTACCGGCATCCCCTACACGAAATCCAATATACTGTTCGAGACCCCCCAAATCAGGCCACTTAGAAGTCTGTGTAGCGTTCGGCTCTCTACCTCTGCAAACACCAAGTTACACTCACATATAGGTACTAAACACACATAGAGCACAATAATGTTAAACTTCCATAACTCAAACACAAAAAGCACAATAATGTTGAATCCCACGAATCACAGAACACAACCAGATCATACGGTTCGAGACAAAATCCAGTAGAATTGAGACTTGAGAAGGAGGACCACTTCAATCAATATATAGTCTAATACCAATAAAGCAAATCCAAGAATAACTTCATCTGCAATAAATTCATTGAAGTAAAAACTCTCAACTACAAGTGCAGAGAAACAAAGGGCTCCACAAATTAAGCAAGCTGAATCCATTTCAACATTAAACACCATTTAACTAAGCATTGAAGATTTAACAAATTTCACCCCTCTCACAGTCTCACTTTCTTTAGTGCATTCATCTCTTTTTCTACCTACTTACTGCCCATCACCTTTACTTCTTAACCTACCCTCAACAGCTCTGATTTATTATCATAGCCCAATTCAGTTTTTACCAAGGGGGAAATTTCAAAGGTCCAACTTTGAAGATTGAATGAAAAATTCACATTTTCTGGATTAAATTTCATGAGAATTACCAAAGGATGGAGATAGACTTACATGGTATTGGAAACTGGTGCTTGGGAAATAAAGCTTGGCATCCCTGAACTTGCTCTACTATTTGCAGCACCCCCAATATTTACAGTTGCCCTAGCCATGAATACACCATCAACACCTTAAATCTCCCAAACCCATGTGTATTGACCTAATATAATCAAAGTTTCAGACCCAAATTGACCTAATAAAATCAAGATCTTATAGAGGCCTTTTCACAAACATCTTCAAGGCACGGATTACAGAATAAGGATAAATTTCAATGGTTGGATCTTTGGAGTTGGAGAAAAGGTAAACTGATGATTGACCAGGAAAATCGTATGACTTTGATTTTTGTCTACTAGAGAATTTGGTGGTGTTTAAAGAGTAATGTCTTTCAGCACGAAATTCAAGGGGACCAGCAGATTATTGTAATCAAGATTCCATTTTTCAAATGATACAACTTCAGAATCTGTTTATTTTAAGTTTTGTTGAAGTTAGGGAGGTGCCATTCCGATGATGTCATTTTCAACTGGAGAATGTTGTCCACTTTCCAAAATCCTCTCATCATTTTTGGCTATGCTTTTGTTGTTGCCCAACTTTTAATTTGTGAGTGGAGTGCAGAATTGTGGTGGAAACGAGTTCCCCTTTCTTGTTTTGGAATCTCTATTTGATAAAAATGTTTTAGCCTTTCTGTCGGTGACGTTCAGCGGTTCAGGGAAAGAAGATGAATCAAATCTAAATTCCTTCATTTTTTTCTTCTTTTATTTGGAAGCTTTCATTTGTGTATGTTATAATCTTCAATTGAGTGTTTTCAATAACCTTATAAATGTTGCGGCAAATTATAATTTGTTTTATTTAATTGATCATGTGTAACACAATTCATCATCCCCATTTTCAATATTTTTTAGAATTACAAATAAATTTTGAGATGCTAATTCATTTACATGAATCGAAATAGTGGACGCTCTTTAAGATTATTTTGTAACCAAATGAGGCCAATAGAGCTTGTTTTTCCACATAAATATGATTTCGTCCAAAATATGCCAAGCGAGAGAGAGCATTTATCAGTCATATTGGACTAAAAGATCTGGACAGTACGAGGTACAAGGATATACTCGCTGACGTCATGTATGCATATTACATTGCACAATACAATATGATAATCAAGAGAATATTTGTAATTGGAAGACTAATACATAGGTGACACTTAGGCCATTCACAACGCTGTAATTATACCGTCCCTTAACCATCCCTTAAAACACTATTTGTGGGTCCCACTGTACTTTATACTTCATACCTTAACTAAGGGACGGAACCTGCAACCCTCCGTCCCTTAGCCGTCACTTAAATTATTATTGCGTCAGCGTGACGAATCCCACTCGCGGGCCGGCGAGTGGGCGTCACGCATGGCGCAGGGGTGTGCCGTGTCGCCATGGCGCGTGGCGAGACAGCCCGTCTCTTGTCTCGCTGGGACGGGTCGCGGGACGGGCCGGTGTGCCGCAACGTGTCGCGCGAGCGTTCCGTCTCTCCGCGACGGAACACGGGACGGTGGCGCGCCGCGTAGTGGATGACCTTAGAGCTCCTAGACCAAAAACAAAACCCGAACTTGAAGTGCGCACACCACATTTCAAGATTACCGATAATTTATTCATTGATGTGCGGCCATTGAAGCCCACATACAAGTACAACAAGATTTAGTTTAAGAAATATAGGATTGATTTGTAGGAATATTTATATTTCTATATGTGAGCTATGTAGATATTGGTTTAATATTAAAGTTTAAGTTCATACTTAAAGTTGGATTCTAATATAAAAGACAATACCGTGATGGATCGGTTTCGATTAAAGAGTTAGAATCGGGTGTATTGATAACCCTCCTCTCTTACCTCTAATTCTATTATTATTATTATTATTATTATTATTATTATTATTATTATTATTATTATTATTATTATTATTATTATTATTATTATTATCATGGATATATAAAGAACTCATTACTATATATATATATATATATGATATGTACGTAAGGTATATAGTATGTATATATATATATATTAAAGTAATGGTAGTTAGTATATATGTATATACATTGCCGTCAGGGGCGGAGGGAGGGTGGGGCCAGGGGGCCCAATGGTCCCCCACTAATTCTTAAAAAAAATTCGGGGTATTTTAGTAATTTCACAATAATTATAATTTATAATAAATATAATATTAGAGATAGGTTTCAGCAAAATATATATGAATCGTGCCTCTTAATTTAGCGTATTCATTCTGTCATTCCAAGTCTGAAATCTGGTAAACTAGAACTAGGTATATTCAAAACTCAAATATAATTCAATTAATTTTTCTACATAGGTTGTTTTTTTGTTTGGCTGCAATAATAATTCAAAGGGGGAGAAAGAAGATAGCTTATGTAATTCAATGGCTACGGACTACGGTGGTTCTGTAGTTGGAATTTTATAACTCCAATTCTTTATTTGATGTGTGTGTTAATAGTTTTGCATACAGAAAATATCAAATATTTTGAACTTAATCAGTGTTGACTATTTTTGTAGGTATATGGATCGTTATTTCAAGAAACTTTCTTCCGTTGATTCTTCATCAGTTGAACCTTCACTTCTTCAACCTCAAGAATTATCGAATGAAGATAAAAGTAAGGTTGATTTAGAGAATCTTCCAAGTGATCCAGGAGAACGACCTGATATAATGAGTTATCTACCAAATTTAATAGAACAAGTTCGCAGAGCTTACTTACTTAAAGGTCCGTGTCAACCACGTAATCATGATTTTCGTCCTACAGTAGATGGAAATCGAAAACGTAAATTTGTCTCACATTGGTTTGATGAATTTAAGGATTGGTTGGAATATAGTGTTACAAAGGAAGCAGTTTTTTGTTTATATTGCTATCTTTTTTCAAGACTCCACGGAAATGGACAAGATGCTTTTGTATCAGGGGGATTTACGGTCTGGCGCAAGAAAGAAAGATTAAGAGATCATGTTGGAAACCATAAAAGTGCTCATAACAGGTGCAGATTAGCATGTGAGGATTTGATGAATCAAGCCCAACACATTGAGGTCTCTTTGGAATCAGTGGTCTTGCTCAAAAGATGGTTTCTACAAGGAAACATGAAGTTTTTCCAATGGTTTATTCATTAGTTAAGTTGTCATTGATCTTACCAGTTGCCACTGCATCAGTAGAAAGAGTCTTTTCAGCAATGAAGATCATCAAGACTTCTCTACGTAATAGCATGGGAGACCAACTATTGAATGATTGCTTAGTTCCTTACATCGAAAAGGATGTGTTTGTTAAAGTTACCAATGAAACTATTATGCAGCGGTTTCAGAAGATCAAGAATAGAAGACAAATGTTATGATGTGATTGCATTTGACTTTTACATTTTGAACCTTATAATTTAATTTATGTAATTTTTTTTTAAGTTTAATTTTGGACCCCCCATTATGAAATCTCTGGCTCCGCCACTGATTGCCGTGATTAAATTGAATGGCGGTTACTTATGAAAACCACCACCAAGTTAGTTATTCAATTTCAACCATTATGTCTTTTGATAAAAGAATCAGTTGGTGTATAATTGGAGTTATATATGAAGAGACACAATCTCTTATAGAGGCATGTGATTACTATATATATGTGTATCCATGCACATAAAAAGACACAAGAAAAGACATGCACAATACGTGAGTTGCATGACAGAAATCCACATGTCTCTCATATACAAAGTTCACGGTATTATGTATCTATATAGTATACATTAAAGTTGATTCTTTATCCATTAAAAGAATCATTAAAGGCTTGAGGTCAAAGAGGGGATAACATCAATTGGAGAATTCAGTCAAAGAAAGGACAAACATCAACCGCAGCTTTTAGGGGAAACATCAACTCGTGGAATTCCACCCTACATCAAATAAAAGCTATGGATGGAGGTTGGTAAATCATCTCTTTGATGTGGTATAGGTTATGATTGAATTAATACAAATCTAGAATGTGATTTCGTTATAGAAATCGGTAAAGCATCGAAAGATGGCTAACATGATTCAATCCCCGCAATGGCTTATTAGCACTTTTATCACTTGTAATTTCACTTATATAACTTTTTTATTTCAATATGCCAATTTTAATTTTAACAAAATTATTATTATTCAAGTATTCGCATATGAATTTTATTATGTAATAAAAATACGTAATTACAAAATTATATAAAATAAAAGGATGAGAGAGTGCCACGGTGAATAGTAATATACTTTGGTGGCGTTCGATTGCCTTGACTAATATCATGAGACTATCCATCTAGGATTAAGTTGTGGGATTATTTTAGTTGGATGGGGGAGGCTATGACTAATTATCATGAGACTATCCATCTAGGATTAAATTGAATGGTTCAATCTTATGAACCAAACACGATACATATTTAATCATGTGATTTAATCTTGCCAACCGAACACCCCATTTATGTATTAGTTTCAAGTGGTAAGGGGTCATAACTCATGAGCACATTCACAACGCATGGAGCTCTATTGAATCACTTACTTTGCATTATTTAAAGGTCTCACATGTAGTAGTACTATTCCCTCCGTTCCATAGCAGTGGAAGCATTTCTTTTCGATACGGAGATTAAGAAAAAATTATGTTAAGTGAGTTAAGTAAAGGAACAATAAAGTATGAAAGGAAAAAGTTAGAGAGATGAAGAGAGAGTAAAGTAAATGAGAAGAAATGTGTTGATTTTTACTAAAAAAAGAAATGACTCCATTATTATGGAACGTAACAAAATAGCAAAATGACTCCACTACTATGGAATGGAGGGAGTACAAGTGGGTTAGACCATCACAATCCAGGCTATGCCCACTTGGTAAGTGATTTTAGGTTGGAATAGGTTTTCATATTTTTAATACTAGGAGTATAATAATTTTACAAAAGCAAAAAAATTTAGTGACCCCTTTTATCATAGTAGTAGAAGCTTATAGATTCAGAATAAACTTCAAAATTACAAGTTCAATTATTTATAGCTTTATATATTTAAATTTTTAGCATTGAGCATCCCAATATTCTAACGGGTGTGGATCAGGGCTGCTCCCGAATTAACAAAAGACCCAATTGGAGTTTGCTATAACTAATGAGTCTGATCCGCGTCCATTTTGTTTCTATGATGGGCCCATCTTGGGCCAAATCATGACATGCCTGGGCTAAGTCAACACGACCCATTTGACACGCCTCAATTCCACAGTCCACAAACCTATCGTAATCTTATGAATATATTTAAATTTTTCTTATTTGCAGTTGTGTACTATTTTCAGTGGCGGACTCAGAAATATTTTCTGGGAGGGGCTTTACAGTAATTTTTTTTAATTAATACTCATTTCGTCCCATAAGAATAAGTACTATTTCCTTTTTAGCTCATCCCACAAGAATATACATTTTCTAATTTTGGAAACACTTTTCTCTCTAATGAATTGGGTTCTCCACTAACAATACTTTAATTATTTTTTCTTTCTATATCTCTTTTACTTTACTAATTTTGCATTAAAATCCATGCCGAATCCAAATTACATATTCTTTAGGGACGGAGGGAGTATATACTTCTTCTGTCATTTAAAAATAGAGATTTCTGCAGCGACACGAGTTTAATAGTGAAATTGATATAGTATGAAACATAAATTGATAAACTAGTTGAAATAGTATTAGTTGCAGTGGATGGAATCCATGCCATTAATAATATACTATATGATAAAAAGGTTATCAACATTTTAAAATGACTAATGAATCAAAAGATAAATATTTGAACTTACTATATTTAACTGTATTTAATAAGAGTAGTGAAAACATATAATCTTTTAGTCTCAACTAAGTTGAGTCGTATTCCTCAAATGTCCTAACTAAGTTGAGTCATTTCCTTTTCTAACAAAAAAATAAAATATTCAATCAGTCTTACTTTATTCCACCATCTACTTTACTTTTCATTTATATTTCCTACTTTATTCCTTATCTCATACTTTTAAACACAATTTCTTAATCTCCGTATCCAAAAGTTTTGTCTCAACTTAGTTAGGACAGATGGACTATTATTTTTTAATTACAGTGCAACAATTAAACATTTGTAAAACACTAAAACGTACTAATAAATGTAGAACACGTGGTATGGGTGTAGCCTATAGGTAGGGGACTTGACATTTGCAAATTTTACTATTATTATTAATTTAATTAGCCTTGATTATCTCATCATCTTCTTCAAGAAGCAACGATATCCATTTTTTAAAAAACTTTCTTCTGCAATTTCAAGTTTCAGCCCCTCCTTCTTATTCAATCTTTTACATTTTAGACTTCAGATACAGTAGTTTAGTGAGGGCTAAAGATATTTTTTCAGACATTTTAAAATTTTTTAAGTACAAAATATAAAAAAAATATAATTTGGGGAGGGCTTAAGCCCTGCCTCCCTTGATTGTGTGTCCGCCACTGACTATTTTATCTTAATAATATTCAAATGCAAATAATCGAATATACGAATTTTATTAAAATTAAAAAATTACATTTTTGATACAAAAAAAATCACCCTAAAGTGAATGTTAATGAAAGGGTTTATGGTTTAGGGTTCGAACCATAAAAAATGCGAATTTTTTATAAAAGTTATTGGGTTCGAACCCAGACATCTTGGAGAGAAATGAGAGTTTAAAGCTTTAACATGTAAGCTAACACAACATTTTTTATGTAATTATTTATTTATATTAAATAATGAATTGAAGTCGAAGAATACATCGTCGTATGCGAACATGGCGAGATCGGAGAGGTTAACGTGGCGACGTGACCTCCGCTGAACCATTTTTTCAAGCTGTGTTGCAAATGCTGAATAGCAAATAAATTTACAAAAATAATTGGCTGGATTGTGAATTGCAGAATTCAGGTGGAGTTTTCAATAATCAAGACGCGTGGAGTTTTTCACTTTTCAATTAACAATCAATAATCAATAATCAAGACGTGGGGTTTTTTTGTCAATAAAGAGGAGCACGTGCTTTTACTAACCACTCAATACAATTCAGATGTTTAAATTCTACTGGTATTTGGTTAATATTAAATGATGACAAAGTTGGTTTGTCCTTTTATGGAGTGTATATTGCGTTTCATAATCACCTATCAAAATATCCACCTAACATTTAGTAAATTCTATCGTCGATGAGTGCAACAACGAACATGATCTTTGCACTCAGTTTGATTCAAAAATATTTCTATAGTTAATATTCGAATTCATAAACAAGTCATTCATTCCATAATTTCCATTACCTAATTTACTATTCAACGTCTTAAGGTCATCCACAACGCTGTTCCTATACCGTTCCTAAACCGTCCTTAAACTACTATTTGAGGGCCCCACTGTACTATTTTACTCCATTCCTTAACTAAGGAACGGAACCTGCAACCCTCCATTCCTTAACCGTTCCTTAACCGTTCCTTAAATTACTATTCATTCAATTTCATTTTTTATTTTTATTTCCAACTCAATTCAATTAAAAAAACACACTTTAATAAAAAACACACACACTTTATTAAAAAACACACAACATTAAAACAAAGTTACAACTTAAACTTAAAAAAATTAAAAAGCACACAATTAAAATCCTAAAAAAATAAAAGTACACAATTTTAATAATTTCATCCGCCAAAATTTGTCCAAATGTGCTCAATTAGATCCTGTTGGAGTTGGGTGTGGGCGCTAGAGTCGCGTGTCCTTGCACGAACAGATAATCGTTCTTGTATAGACGGATGCGCTCCACTTCGAGGCGGACTACTTGCGGTTGAGCTTCCGGGGGATTCGGGGTCGAACCAATTTCCCGCCTCGGGTCCTTCGTCTTGGACAATCATGTTGTGCAAGATTATGCACGTATACATGATGTTGACCATGTTCTCTATGAACCACGTACGAGCGGGGGCTTTGATGATGTTGAAGCGCGATTGGAGAACCCCGAACGCCCTCTCCACATCCTTGTGAGCAGCCTCCTGCTTCTGCGCAAAAAGAGCATGCTTTGGGTTCGTAGACCCACTGCACGTCTTCACGAAGGTAGGCCACTTCGGGTAGATGCCATCGGCGAGATAGTACCCCATTTTATAAAGCCGGTTGTTGGCGACGAAGTTGATCGCCGGCGCTTTACCATCCAAAACTTCGGTCAAGAGGTCGGACTGTTGGAGCACGTTTACGTCGTTGTTCGACCCGGGGACCCCGAAGTACGCGTGCCAGATCCAAAGGCGGTAGTCGGCAACGGCCTCGAGTATAACGGTTGGGTGGGTGCCTTTGTGGCCGCTCGTGTAGGACCCCTTCCACGCCACCGGACAATTCTTCCATTGCCAGTGCATGCAATCGACGCTGCCGAGCATCCCGGGGAATCCGTGCACTGTTTCGTGAAGGTTGAGCAGGAACTGACAATCGGTCGTGCTTGGCCTCTGGAGAAATTCGTCGGTGAAGGCTGCCCGGACGCCTTGGCAGAATTTGAGCAAGCACATTCGCCCAGTGCTGTCTCCGATGTGGAGGTATTCGTCGAACATGTCGGCCGTTTGTTCAGTCGCAAGCTGGCGGATTGCTGCAGTACATTTCTGCAGCGTCGTGTGGCTGGGACGGCCGACCGCGTCGAACCCTTCCTGGAAGAACTCTTCCCGGGCTGCCAAAGTATTCGCGATGTGGAGAAATAACGGTTTCCCCATGCGGAAACGGCGACGGAAGTACGTATCTCCCCAAACCGGGTTATCGCAGAAGTAGTCGCGTACTAACCTTGCGGCGGCTTCCTCCCGGTTACGATGGATGTACGTACGGGAGCGTCGTTGGGGAGGCGCGGCTTCTTCCGCCTCCCGTCGTCGATCTTCTTCAAGTGATTGTGCCAATATTTGACGCATTTGTTCAAAAGGATCCATTAGTTTGATTAAATTTGGGAGAAGAAAAACAGAGTTGATTTGAGATGAAAATTGGGGTGGAAATAGAGAGGATTTGAGAGGAATAGATGTGTGTTTGTGAGTGGAATGAGTTTGAAATAGGAGTATTTATAGAGTAAATAAATTAAAAAAAATTAAAAAACGGATACAAAAAAACGGTCATAATACCGTTGCAAAAATATTTTTTTTTTATTAAATTCGAATTTTAAAAAAAAATTAATTATTGCGTAAAAAAACGAAACCCACTCGCGGGGCAGCGAGTGGGCTTCACGCGACGAATGGGAGGCCGCCACGTCGCCTCGGCGCGTGGCGGAACGGGTCGTGCCGCGTGCCGCGGCAACGACCCACGGCACGGCATAGGCACGGATCGGCGACGGTTCGGAGGCTGCAACGCTGGTCCTTGGCGGGACCGTTCCGGCGGCACGGCATCGGCACCGCAACGCTCCAGCGTTGCGGATGCCCTAACTCTACCGTCTAGATCTTTTATGCGTATAAAGGAGTCTTAATTAAAAAAAATTTGCTAAATGAATGACAATAAAAGACAGTCTTAGGTTGCGAAACCTTTACTTGAATTGTCTTTTTATACTACATACGTGATTTAGTGAGAGAAAATTGATAAAATTTGAAAAGAAAATCAAAATATTATCGGTTGAAGTATTAAACAAAAAGAAAAATGAAAAAAATAGCATGTAGTAGTATATTATAAACATAAAATATTATAAATGGATAGTAGCATTTACTCCATCCATTACTCTACTAGACAATATTTGAAACGACACGACTTTAATATGCAATTGTTAATGTAGGAGAGATGTAGAAAGAAAATGTAATTAGAGTATTGTTAGTGTAGAGAATATAACCTACCTCGTTAAAGAGAAAAAAATATTTTAATATAATTGGTTTTAAGGAATGTTCCAAAATGGTAAATGGAAAAAATTGGCTATTTTGAATATAGGCTTAAATAAAGCGATAAAGAGATATGCTATATATCCTAAGTACTTCATCTGTTCCATGTTAATAGAGTCATTATTCTGTTTTGGAAAATTATAAGATAATTAAGTTAATTTTATTTTTGGTAAAAAGTAACTCTCTCTTTTACTTTATTACTCCATCCGTCCTAGATAATTTGTCCCATTTTACTTTTTACCATTTTTTGTAATGGACCTCATATTCCACTAAATCATTTCTACTCACATTTCATTATAAAACTAATATATAAAAGTAGGACTCACATTCCACTAAATTTTTCAATTAACTTTTCATTATATTTCTTAAAACTCGTGCCCGATTAAAGTGAGACAAATTATCCGAGACGGAGGGAGTATTTCTCAATATATCTTACTTTTATTATATTTCTTAAAACTCGTGTCCGATTAAAGTGAAAAAAATTATCTGGGACGGAGGAAGTATTTTTCAATATCTCTTAGTTTATTCACTATTTATTTAAGACACTATTTTTAAATTTGTGCTAAAAAGAACTACTAAAAAGGTAGGGAGAACTACTAACGAATTATAAAAGGCTAGGTTGTATCAGTGTCATTGTGTGCTGGCAGGTGGGCCACGAGGCCAAAGCTGATTGACGGATGACGTCATTGACTACATCGACGGTGACGTCAGCAACACAAGTTCATTCGACAATTTTGCGCCATGTGGCACACACACTTACACATATAAGCTTGGGACCATTCGCAGTTCTCGATACTCCCTCTTTCTTTCACTCCATCCACAATAGGAATAGCTCAGCAATAGCTCAGCCATAGACTAGCGACAAACTCCTCCGGCCACATCATCAACACTAAAAATCCTCCTGCCACATCATCAAAACAAGCAAATAGCCCAACCATAGCCTAGCCACATCACTCAAAATTATATAAAACAAATAATTAACGATCACACAAAATACGGAATTAAATTTACCACACAGATACGGAAAAATTCAATAATAATATTAAAATTTAAAAAGTACATTAATTAAAAAAACACACTTCATTAAAATTAAAATAACATTACAACATCCTCATTAATGAGTTTGTCCCACATCGAAAGTGGAACATAAAACATTCACGGATGTCTCTATAAAAGAGAAACAACCAAGAATGAGTTTGTCCCACATCGAAAGTGGAACATAAAACATTCAAGGGTGTCTCTATAAAAGAGAAACAACCAAGAATGAGTTTGTCCCACATCGAAAATGGAACATAAAACATCCACGGATGTCTCTATAAAAGAGAAACAACCAAGAATGAGTTTCATAAAAAAAATATTAAATAAAAAAATTAAAAAATCCGCTGGGCGATGCGCTCGGCGTTCCGGAGCGCTGCAATAGAGCCGAGCGGATCGCCCAGCCCATCGCCTAGCGCCGCGAAACCGCCGAGCGCTCGGCGGTTTTTAATTCCAAAATCCTCTGGGCGGTTGCAATGGACCGCCTAGCGGACCGCCTAGCACCGGCGCTCGGCTAGGCGGTGCACTAAGCGCCATTGCGGATGGCCTAAAAACGATGTGTATTTTTATTTTAATTTATTACATAAAAATATTATTTTTTTCATTTATACCAGTTATTTCAATTTATTATTCATATAAGTCAAGTTATTTACTACTGATACAATTATTAAAATTCTATAATAATGTTGATCTTACTAGCCATTAATATTACTTTAATTCATGTGTTATATCATATGCTCATATTTTTATGGACGGAGGAAGTATAATACTCCACCCGTCCCACTCTAAGTGAACCATTTTCCTTTTTGGGACGTCTCACTCTAAATGATACTCCCTCCGTTCCATTAAATATGCAACATTTGTGAATTGGCACGTGTTTTTATGTAATGTTGTTTTGTGAGTTGATGAAAATAGAGTAAAGTAAGAAAGATGAAAAAGTAGAGATAAAGATATTTCCATTTTAAGAAATGTTTAATTTTAGTAGGACAAAGGGAGTACATTTCTAAAAATAGAAACATTATTCTCTCTACTTTTTCCATCTCTTTTACTTTACTCTCTCCATTTAACTCACAAAATAAAACTACATAAAATTTCGTGTCGGAATAAAAATATTCTACTTAGAGTGGGACGGAGGGAGTATTGTAATTATGAGTTAATTAAAAGAGAATAAAACAAGAAAGGAAAAAAAGTGGTAATGATGTTAAACTCAAATGTGATTATATACTACTCATTTCGTCCTAAGAAAGATGACCTCTTTCTTGGGCGGCATGGAATTTTATACAACTTTATTTTGTGTGTTAAGTGAAGAGAGTAAAGTAAAAGAGATGAAATAAAATAAAGATAAATATGAGTCATCTTCACTAGTATGAAAAGAATAGGACATGTTTTGGCATTGGAAAAAATTGTCATTTGATGAATTTTGAATTGTTGAATAATTTAATATGTTTGCCATATACTAAGAGGGATCTTCAGTCTATGTAAAAATTCTAATTAATTTAAGAGAAATGAAATGTAATCTATTTCAATTAATTTATACTAGAATATTTAAGAATTGGATTATTATTTCTTATATTGAATTTGAAATTTTTATTCTATTTCTTTGTTATTAAATTATATTACTACTTAATTAGCAAAATATAATGCATATATACACTAAATATTGGTAAGATTTTTATAGTTATTCATTTAATCATATGAAATATTGAAATAGGGGTCAAATAAACAAAAAAAATAGATAATAATATGGATTAACTGAGTGTGGTGAAATCAAATTAAATTGCAATCGATCGAATTAAAAGTTTTCAACTATAACCCAAAATATAGCTGGTCACTACTATTTTTGAAAGATTTATCCATGACCAACTAGCTAAGGGAAGTACCCAACCACAACATTTATATAAATATTTTTAAGCATGAAAATGACACGTATCAAAAAATGAAAAATTATGCAATGCTAAAATGCCAAAAAGTAAACATAGCAATAAATATAACAGCTCTAAGAGTATACTTCAAGTATCTCAAAACCCTACGCAGAGCTTTCCAATGTTTATTGCTTGGGTTGCTCGTAAATTGGCTCAGCTTATTCACCGTACACGCAAGATCTGGTCGGGTGCAGTTTGTGATAAACATCAAACTCCCTATGATCCTTGCATATTCTTCTTGGGCTACAAGCTCACCCGTGTGCTTACTCAAATGCACGTTGGGTTCCAATGGAGTCTTAGCTGGCTCACAATTGAACGAGTGAAATTTCTTTAGCACTTTCTCAATATAATGAGATTGTGTCAGAGCAATTCCCTCATGATTCCTTTTAATTTTGATTCCGAGAATCACATCAGCTAAACCCATATCTTTCATGTCGAAATTTCTCTTCAACATATTTTTAGTTTCGTTGATAATGACAATATTGCTGCCCATAATCAACATATCATCTACATAAAGACACACAATAATGTCATGATCTTTCATGTCTCCATCTCTAGCCTATATAAGGCATGGATTTGTAGATGGAAAAGACACCAACAACAAACATTCTCTCTTCCGATTGTTAGAAATAGTGGGAAGAAATTCCCAAGCCGTGTACAGGCGGTACTCTAACTAATACAATCGAAAGAAAACTTGCAACAAAAAGAGGAATGAAAATTACAACGGAAATAAAGCAAACCAAATTTATAAGTCGAGTCGAGGAAAGCCCTCTTTCCGCAAGACAAATTACGCCCCGGCTAGTGCTCACGGAATAGCGTATTGCCCCCAAAGTTAAAACGACTTCCTCCTAGCGTGTAGAAGCACCTCAAACCCGCTAGGCACCGGCGAACTTGATGGAGTTCCGAGAATCGAGCTAGACAATGCTCCTATATGTGAACTAGGATGTAGAGAGCTAGAGAAGAGAGAATGCTTGTTGTGGTGTTGGTATATTTCTCATCTCTCAAACCCACCTATTTATAGGATAGGAGAGATCACTTCAAAAGTCTTGGCATTAAGGATCCCCATAAACCACATGGAGGTTACCTTAAGTTGAAAAGCCAAAAGACTTAAGAAAATGAAAGGCTTTGAGACCCTTCCAATTTCTCACATTTTCCACATGATTCCAACAATCCCCCACATTGGTTAGAGCACTGCAAGCTCAAACCAACACAAGACGTGTATGCATGCATGCAGACTCTTTGCTCAGTTCTCGAGAAACAATATTGCATTTGGAATAGTAGCTTGGGGCTTTGAACTTTCCATAGTCAACACTATCGGGCATACCGACGGCCTGGTAGACGTGATGCCTTGAACCATTCCTCCTTGGTGTATACCGAATTACCTAGACAATAATATTGACACAATATTATTCACAAACTCATCAGTTCTCACGTTTGTGTCCTTTACTGGCCATGGAACACCACTTTGGACTCATAAGTGATTCACATGTTGAAGCGGCCCACACTTCTTCACTTACATATGTGATTCTTTTCCAGGTATCCTGCAATACTCATCCCCTCGAGGTTTCCAAGAATCATTAAAAGTCAAAACTTAGCCTCCTACCACATGCATGTTACAACACTCAATGCTTTTTAAAGAATGGGTGAAGATTAAAAATCTTCCGAGTGTTACAACTAGATTCATATAGCTTCATTTTCCCATTGAACCAAGCCCATGGGATCTCCAATCGTATGGTTGGGTTACCACTATAATCATCTTTTTAAGATGTGGTTTTCAGTCTCATTCCTTTTAGCAATTTATGCATTTGATCACGGTTTAAACCTTTTGGTAACGGATCCGCTAAGTTATCAACTGACCTTACATAGTCAACTGTGATAACACCACTTGTGATCAATTGTCTGACGGTATTATGTCGCCGACGAATATGTCGAGACTTACCGTTGTATAAGCCACTATGTGCTCTCCCTATAGCTGCTTGGCTATCACAGTATATCACTACTGTCGGTACTGGCTTCTTCCAACATGGAATACATTCTAGGAAATTTCTGATCCACTCGGCTTCTTCCCCTGCTTTATTCAATGCATAAACTCAAATTTCATGTTGGAACGAGCAATACAAGTCTGTTTTGTTGATTTCCACGAGACAGCACCACCCCCCACAGTGAACACATACCCACTTGTCGAAAATGAGTCTTTTGAATCAGAGATCCAATTTGCATCACAGTACCCTTCAAGTACTTGGGGATATCTTGTGTAATGCAACCCAAAGTTAATAGTATACTTTAAGTATCTCAAAACTCTACACAGAGCTTTCCAATGTTCCTTGCTTGGATTGCTCGTAAATCGGCTCAACTTGTTTACAGGACAAGCAAGATCAGGTCGAGTACAGTTTGTGATAAACATCAAACTTCCAATGACCTTTGCATACTCTTCTTGAGCTACAGGATCACCTGTGTGCTTACTCAAATGCACGTTGGGTTCTAATGGAGTTTTAGCTGGCTCACAATCGAACGAGTGAAATTTCTTTAGCACTTTCTCAATATAATGAGATTATGTCAGAGCAATTCCCTCATGATTCCTTTTAATTTTGATTCCGAGAATCACATCAGCTAAACCCATATCTTTCATGTCAAAATTTCTCTTCAACATATTTTTAGATTCATTGATAATGGCACTATTGCTGCCCATAATCAACATATCATCTACATAAAGACACACAATAACAAAACCGTTAACTGTGTTCTTAATGTAAACACACTTATCACACTCATTGATAGTGAACCCTTTTGACAACATCACATTGTCAAACTTCAAGTGCCATTGTAACGACGCTTGCTTCAACCCATATAATGATTTTACCAGTTTGCATACTTTATGCTCTTGCCCAGGCACAACAAACCCTTCGGGTTGTTCCATATATATTTCTTCTTCCAGATCACCATTCAGAAACGCAGTTTTCACATCCATTTGGTGAATCTCAAGATTGTGCAAAGCAGCTATCGCAAGAAGCACCCGAATGGACGTGATTCTCGTAACATGTGAATAGGTATCAAAAAAGTCATGCTCTTCTTTCAGCTTAAAGCCTTGGACAACTAGGCGAGCTTTGTACTTATCTATAGTACCGCCGGGCTTATATTTCCTTTTCAGAATCCACTTGCACCCTAAAGCCTTACAGCCTTCAGGCAAATCTACTAACACCCAAGTGTTATTTCTCATGATGGATTCAATTTCACTATTGATAGCTTCTTGCCACCACGCTGCATCTGGGCCAGACAAAGCTTCCGCCACTGACTTTGGTTCGTCATCCAACATAAAAGTTATGAAGTCGGGACCAAATATCTTAGCAACTTTAACCCTTTTACCACGTCTTGGTTCTATATCCTCAGGACTTGACCTCGTCATTTTTGGAGGATTAGAACTAGTGGATTCATCCATCATTCTTTCACTAGAACGATCCTCCTGCTTCTTGCAAGGGTACACATTCTCAAAGAATATAACATTTCTTGACTCAATTGTTGTTCCTTCAGCCTCGCCAAGCACAACTGACCTATGGACTAGGAAACGATATGCACTACTATTATGTGCATGGCCAATAAAGATGCAATCGACTGTTTTAGGGCCTATTGCAACTTGTTTCGGAGGAGGCACTTCTACCTTCGCTAAGCACCCCCACACTTTGAGGTATGAATACGAAGGTTTCTTGCCTTTCCACAACTCATAAGGAGTCACATCCCTATTTTTTAGTGGAATTTTGATCAGGATATGATTCGCTGTTAACACAGCCTCCCCCCACATGTTCTGGGGTAATCTTGAATTAATCAACAAAGCATTCATCATCTCTTTTAGTGTTCGATTTTTGCGTTCAGCAACACCATTTGATTGAGGAGAATATGGAGCTGTGGTTTGGTGAATTATTCCACTTGCATGACATAATTCTGCAAACGGCGCTACATACTCACCACTTCTATCACTTCGAACACACTTAATTCGACAATTAAGTTGATTTTCATCTTCATTTTTGAAGTCTTTGAACGCTTCAATTGCCTCATCTTTACTTCTTAATAAGTAATGGTAACAATACCTTATGCAATCATCTATAAACATGATGAATACTTTTTACCACCTCTTGTTTGCATAAATTTCAAATCACATACATATGTATGGATCAATTCAAGAGGTTTTGTGCTTCGCTCTACCGAATGGAACGGCAGTTTAGCCATTTTGGCTTCAACACACACTTCACATCTTTCTTGTGAGTTAAACTTACCTACTTTTAGTAAATTAAGATTTACTAATCTTTTTATAGCATTTAGATTTACATGTCTCAATCTATTATGCCATAAATAAGAGCTTTCAAGCAAATAAGAAGATGTGTCATCTTCCTTATTGCTTATTCCTTTTCCACGGTGAATGACCGTAACATTTAGCTCAAAAAGCCCATTCACTAGGTGACCTTCACCTATAAACTTTTCATACTTGGTCAATATAACATTTTCACACTCAAATTCTAGTGAAAATCCATGATTTACTAGAAGTGAGCCTGACACCAAATTATTTCGGATGTCTGGGACATGCAGTACATCCCTAAGGGTAAGAACTTTTCCAGATCCTAATTTTAGGAACACATTACCACACCAACCACCTTAGAAGAGGCTTGGTTTCCCATACGTACTTTTCTACCTCTAACAGATTTGTAGGTAGAAAAAACGCTTCTTTCAGAGCACACATGACATGTGACACCTGTATCAACAAACCATTCATTTGGATTGTTACCATGGTTCACATCGGAGACCATTACGACCACCTCGTGATCATTGTAGTTTATAACAACACGTTCAAATAATTTGCACAATATTGTCTCCACCAATAAGTACACAATTATATTGAACCATATATGCATTGGTATATTCAACAACCCATGCATCCCAATTACTACTACCAAGTCTAAATTGGTCTTGCTTGTCAAATGACAAACGATAAACACAATTCTCAAGGAATTAACCATTTCGTAGCTCATGACATTGGTACTGTTCGTTTCTTCATTCCAGCTTTGAAGCTCATGTTTTCTCCAACTTCAATTGATATAACCCTGTCTTAGAAGAGTACAATAATTTGTCTTGCGATTGTTAGAAATAGTGAGAAGAAATTCCCAAGCAGTGTATAGGCGGTACTCTAACTAATACAATCGAAAGAAAACTTGCAACAAAAAGAGGAATGAAAATTACTACGGAAATAAAGCAAGCCAAATTTATAAGTTGAGTCGAGGAAATCCCTCTTTCCGCAAGACAAATTACGCCCCGGCTAGTGCTCACGGAATAGCGTATTGCCCCCAAAGATAAAACGACCTCCTCCTAGCGTGTAAAAGCACCTCAAACCCGCTAGGCACCGGCGAACTTGATGGAGTTCCGAGAATCAAGCTAGACAATGCTCCTATATGTGAACTAGGATGTAGAGAGCTAGAGAAGATAGAATGCTTGTTGTGGTGTTGGTATGTTTCTCATCTCTCAAACTCACCTATTTATAGAATAGGAGAGACCACTTCAAAAGTCTTGGCATTAAGGATCCCCATAAACCACATGGAGGTTACCTTAAGTTGAAAAGCCAAAATACTTAAGAAAATAAAAGGCTTTGAGACCCTTCCAATTTCTGTATAAGACACCAATGCCAAAAAAATTGCAAACTAAACTAGTTACGTGAAAAAACTTTTGCATTTCAACAAATAGGGAAGAATATATTTCACGTTTTATTTTTATCACCCATTAACAGTGAGTTGCCTCTTCTTGCATTACGAGAATATGAAAATTTCACTATGAACATTTTAAAGATTACGATAATTAACAACCTATGGATTCCAAGAAATTTTGAGAATTTAGTAAAACAATATTGGATTCCTAACAAAATAGGAAATGGGTGAAACACTTAGAAAAATAGAATATTTTAGTTTGTATTTTAAATAAAAAATCTTATTATCTGAAAAATATGTGAAACCAATTAAATCATGCTAAGTGTCATCATTTGGTAAGTGGCCAAATTGTGTCCACCCTCTACCGCAGCGGTTCTGTCCAATATTTATATACTGATGTGTCAGTCACCATTTACTAGTAATATAAAAATTGAAATTATTTAATGATATTACTAGCCGTAATCAACATTTTGTAAATATGAAATGCCCACCCTTATAAATAAACAATTTTGGGTAATAATTAAACCTAACTAGTTAATTTTAATCAATTCTAGTGAACTATAGTAAAATTAAACTAAACCATGCACGTGAACCGAAATTAAAATAAAATGGACAGAAGAATACATATTTAACGATATTGTGGCGACTAATACTATTTAGAAAATTGTAAAAACTTGTTATTTGAATTATTTTTGTTATTAATTAGTTTGAAGTTTTGATCCCATTTACCTACAATAAATTTTAGGCAGACTCATGGACTTAAACTGTGTAACAAAAACTGTACTAGATCATTTAATGCCATTATAACAGCTATTTATACGTCACATAATATTGAAAATTTTGATGCAATACTATTTCAATACTATACTTGACATGTCGGCAGAGTAACTTGAACAATACCTTTACTAACCAATATTATTTGTTATATATATAGATAATACTACTATAAGACATGTCACTTTCTTCTTCAAGAAACTTGAGAAAAAGAAAGAAAAAAAGATAGGCAAGTCTCTTGACTTCATTTCTAGGTTTTCTATATATATAAACAAATCCCACTTCATTTCTTCATTTCAGAAAAATGGAAAGAATCCCAAAAAAGACAAACAAGAGCCCAAAGATAAAGAAAAGACAGCCACTTAAGGTTGTCTACATCACAAACCCTATCAAGTTCGAGGCAAGTGCCTTGGAGTTCCGGTCACTTGTGCAAGAACTCACCGGCCAAGATGCTGACGTGGAGGCGGTGAAGGCGGCCGCGGCGGAGGAGGGCAATGTTCATGCAGCCTCGGAGAAGGGACAAGTCACAAAGTTGGGGCAGTTTAGTGGTAAAGTGGATGAATGGGAGGAGTCCGACCCGGCGGCCGTCAGATCCGCCGTGTCGGACTACGATGACGTTGCGTCGCCGATGATGATTGAGGGGATTTCCCCAAACCTATTTGATATCCTTCAAAATCTAGATGCAATGTATTACTCCAAGTAAGATTCAGCTGCAATGTAATTATTTCTTGATTTATTTAATTTGGATATTTAAGTGTTTTATTGGAGTTTCCACTTGGATTTCATGTTGATTTGCTTTGGTTGTAGTGTAATTAAGAGGTTAATTTTCATAGTTAAACCCTGTTTTCAACCTAATTCATTTATTTTAAGCTCACGAGATATTTTGTTAATTAATATATAGTACTATCACAGAAAATAAAACAATTTCAACGTGTAGTAAACACATACCGATAGTATTCATATTCATAAATGTAGGTCCATCAACTCAAAAAAGTTCGCAAGTCATATATATTTATGTAGTATTAAACCATGTATTAATCACAATATACCAGGAAACTACAAATAAGTTGTTGATTTTGATCAATGTTTTAATTTATGGTTAATCTAGTCAAGTCAGTGAAGGGATCTTAAACCAATGAGCTGTGAACTTTGAAGAGATTAATTTCTAACTAATGGAAGATTAGTAGTATGAGTGTGCACAAAAATGGAGTCATCTTTTATCTTATTTATCCAAGTAGGAGTTTAACATCTTTTTCTTGTGACTCATTTTTTGTGGATAACTGGTGGCATATCAATTTTCACATCTTTTAGGAAGTCACACAGAATTTAGTCAAGATAAAGACGTGTGTGCAATTATTTTTTGAAATAATGATAATAACAATGAGTTTTACTTTGGCTTATTTTCCATAATTTACATGAAACAACGGCCAGGTGCAATCTGTAGGTATGGCGCTTCTTCTCCAATTAAATATCGGAGTCCAATCACTTAAATATTAGTGTGAGTGTGTCTGTTTTTGTTTATTTGTAATATTAATTTAAAAGATATATATATAGAGAGAGTAAACATTATATTGGGATTGAACACCAGATGCTATTATATGCAGCATAAAAAAATAACGATAGTTTGGTCAAGTCATCAAATACATTTTTCTTTTAAAACATTTTTCTTTATATTTATAAGATTGAAGCATGCTCAAATCATGAAAAAATGGTGAGCTAAGACTCCAAAAGTACAAACGAACCAGAGACACACCAAAAGAAAACTAAGAAATGCATAGGTTTGGGGGCTATTACAAACACCCCACAAACCTCACAAAACAAACAAAGACCTAAGGGCATCCACGGTGGGGATGACGATAGTCCGCCCGATGCATCGGGTGGACTATCGTCCGCCACTGTAGCCATGCGGACGATGGCACATCCATCGTCCGCGCCCTATGCTTCATCCGCATACGATAGGGCTTCAACCATGCATCGTCCGCGGTATCGTCCGTCCCACTGCGGGCGAGGCGAACGATACCGCGGACGATGCAACACGTTTTCCTTATTTTATTTTTTTTAATTCTTCAAAATTTTTATATATACACCACCATTCCTTTCACTCTTCAACATTTCACTCTTTCATTCATCATTCTCTATTTCACTTATATAAAATGAATCCCGGTAATTACCCAAGTCTGAATAGTTTGATGTTCAGTGGTGGTGCACGGTGGCCGGGTGCAGACTCTGAATACCGGCCCTTTGACTCCAACACCCAGTACGATCCCGATTTTAGTACGGATTCGTAAGGGCTGTCAGACATGGAGTTGGTGGCGGCCGCCAACCGGAGGACGTTGTTGGACACGCACCACGCCCTCATGCAGTGCCAGGACCCGGCCAAAGCCGAATACCTCAAGTGGATGATCGATGATCTGCGCCGCAAGCTGGGAATGAACTAGTAATGTAGGATTTAGTGAATTTTGTTTTTTATTTCTAACTCTTGTAAAAAAAATTTATTAGTAATGTAGGATTTGCCTTTAATCGTAGTGTTTTTTTTTATAATTTTGCATGACATATTTGAAAACATAAAAAATTAATTAATAAAATAGTAGTGAAACCTATAGGGCGGACGTTAGGGCGTCCCATTGCAGGTGGAAGGATATGAGGATAGAATGCTGATGTGGCGGAGCATAGGGCACCCTATAGGGCGGACTATAGGGCGCCCCATTGTGGATGCTCTAAGAAGCAAAGCACAGAGAGCATCAACAAACATGTGCAGTAAAAAGATGTCCCACCAACAAGAACAAGAGAAAGCCAAAGGCAGCAAAAGCAACTGCATTACCCAAAAGAAGGGTGAAAGAGTGAAAACATACACCGACACCTCCAATATGTCACTGAGGTATGCTTTTTCTTGGATTTTTTGGTTCTTTCAACCTTCTAATGTTGATAAAATCATCTACAACCTGATTAGGTGAAAAAGGAAAGGTCGAACATCAACCTCTGATCCACATACCAGCTGTCAAAATAGACGCTTCTTTTCCTTATTCCAACTAGGGTTGAGTTTCTGGAAAATCACTATGTTCCGAAGGTCCCATATCAACCATGAAAAGACATAAAATGTAGACGGCCACATCTTTTTATCAAACTTTCAGAAAGGAGAATTCATCCAGGTAAGTAAACACAACCTTAGCTTTCTTGAAAAATAATTTTCACAGTATGAGCAGTCTGTTAAATTAAAATTAGTAAAATATAAAAGAGAAAACGGAAAAGTGATTGAATTAGTATTAATAATAATGAGATACAAATCATTAGTGTGCAATGAATTCTTTCAAAAAATACCTACTAATTTGATGAGATGTATCAAAATGGCAAATGATTTTACTTTGAAATAAGAGTGAGTATTATTTTTCTCATGATACACGTGTCCCCAACTTTAGTACTATATGACATGATCTTCAAAATTTTAATAGTATCAACTTTTTTCTTGTAGAAACGAGAAAAAGATTAGAAGCAAGAAGTTCCCCCATCACGTTTTCTCCCTGATGCTCACATGTGTGGGTCATCAATTTGGATGTATGTTCATTTATTTCATCAATGGAATAATTGCATTTTATTAAATAGAAGATTAATCATAGAATGTATAATAGAGTTGTCATTTTATTTATTAGGCTCCTCAAAACCCTTCAATACAAATACTTGTTTTTTCTTTCCCTTTCCAAAATTATTCCATAATAACTAATATCTTTTATCAGTATGTGTATATAGTAGTATTGATTCTTTATATACGTTAGAATGTTTTTTATGATATACTTTGTACATGATCAATATATAGTTTAAATTAGCTCCTAATTATTTAAATATTATCATTTCTGATAACCCAATATGAAATCCTTTTACACCTAAAAACATGGCCTTGTAAATTACAATTAAAATTATTACGAAAGGTTATAAAATAAGCCAAAAATTAGTAGCTGGACAAAGTCAAAAGGTGACAAGTCTCAAATTCATTTCTCGATTTTTTCTTCAAGAGGGGCATTAATTTTGGGTGTGGAAAAACCCAATATGAAATCCTTTTACACCTAAAAACATCACAATCTATTTGCATCTTACTCTCAAAGTTCCTATGTTCTCCAGATTAAGGGAATTTTAAAATTAGAGAGAGAGAAACAAAACAAAACAAAACAAAACAAAACAAACAGGCACCAAGAATCAGCCTAAACAGCTAGATAATTGTTCTAACAAAAAATTCAGTATTAAAAATGTCAACTTGACCCCTTTCTTGGCAAAGTGTGGATCATGCCATCCTCACACCACTTTGAGAAACCTTTCTCGAGCGCCTCCCGCATCCACGCATGCCTGCAGCATCCGATTGCTTCTCCGACGGTTAGCCAGCTCCTCTGCCGATGGCTCTTCTCGGGCCACGAGTCGAGTTCCTCCTTCACGTGCAAGGCATACATAGCTGCTCGACACAGCCCTTCCGGGCTGTATTCATCCTGGAGTGTTTTGCTCTTGAAAGAGTAGCAACCAAGAAAATGCTGACAAAAGAACAAGCATGAGAGAGACAGAGAGACGTGTAGACTCCACAACAGATGGCATTGTTCTAAGCTTTCATTTAAGGTATAGTTCATAATTAAATTACACAAACAAATGCACTTATTCGTTCGATCGACGTGCTAGTTTGCTTAAATTAGGCAGGTTTTGATATAAAACTAAGTCATAGGAATGCAATCGAGCAAACAACAAAGACATAGATGTATATTTTACCACTAGATCGCCTCGAACTCCAGCCTCTTCCATGGCTTCCCTTTCGGCGGCCTCCTCAGCCGTTTCATCATTCTCCCACCCACCCTACAGAAAATGACAGTAGAATGAAAAGGCAGGGCATTATTAATATAAGGATTAATTCCTCGAAATAACGCAACATTTTACACGTACATGTCTCATTGTGCATTCATCTCATATGAAAAACATATGTCATCCAAACTCAAAGCTGTGTATATCACCACGTATCTCAACCATAACTAAACAAGACCCTTTAGTCTAAGTCATAAAAATGTCATGTGACCTCTGTCATATATCTAAGCACACTAAAATCATAAACACATTCAATCAAATATTAACCTTCGAGTTAAACTATCACATGTCTAACAACATAGATAGCCTAAGCTAAGAATTGCTGTAAGATACTTACTACTTTCTAGAATGAGATAATTACTGAGGGAAATGATGTTATACCCCTGACAAAGATAAAATGAAGAACATGAGTATCACTCTGTCGGCACTATTGTTCTAATAAAAGGAAAGATTAGCTTGAGGAGTAAATTAGAAAATCTCCAACGTTCAAATAGGTGTCGAACAAGGGAGTGGAATGTTCAAGAAACGCCTCATTGTTGTTATGAATGGAAAATGAGTGCAACCCTGAAATAGTTTACTCGAAACCTCGAGTTTTGCTATAAATAGGAGTTTGAACTAACTTCTGAAAGATGGAAAAAACTGAATACAAACTTGAAAAGAAAGTAAGAGAATGTCCCTCCTATCAGTATTTGAAAAGGTGAGCCTATTGGTCTTCCTGACTGGTCAAAATTGACAGATTAAAGAGATAAGAACAGGTTGTCTATTTCTACGAGGGAAATTTAGGTACTGAGGGAGAAAACAATTGTATTACAAACAGTGTTGTTAGGGTCGCGGGGCGAGCCGGGGCGATGAGGTCAAATCCGGGGCGCGGGGCGTTGGGGCGAGCGGGTCGAGAGACCCACGAATCGGGGCGTACCATTAGCCTAATTATGTTATATCTATACTTTTAATACAGGTTAATGAAATTCATTACCTGAAAATGACTTTTTGGTGTGAAGTACAATTTTTTAGATTATGTATTATTTATGTAGTACTAATATTTAAAGATAGTTAATCAATATAATGAATATTTTAACTGTAAAAAGACTAAAATGTTTACTGTTCTAACTTGGGGAGTGGGTAACAAAAAGAATTATGAGTAATAAATTAATTGCACTAACTATTGCATGAGAATCGATACAGGTTACTATTCTCTAACTTGAGTGGGTGAAAAAGAATTAATAATGTAGTTAGCGGAAAGACAAGTGTAAAAAAAAAATCAATTAATTAATGTAGAGAAAACATCGAAAAGTGGGTCGTAGAGATGAAGAGGCTGAGAAAACAATTAATTATTAGAAAAGAGGAAAAGGTAGGTTAAAGTAATGAATGCCTCGATTCTCTACCCATAAGAGCTCATCTCCATTTTCAAAACCCATAAAAAATTAGTCAACAAAGCAGGGAAAACCACTTCGGCTCCAGTCGCCGCCCCCCCGCCCCGTCGCCCCAACGGCGCCCCATGTATCTCGCTCGACTCACCCATGTCGGGGCGAAGCCGGCCACGACCTGAGCGCCCCGCGCTCCGGGCGCTCTCGGGTCGCGTTTTTGACAACACTGATTACAAACCACCCTGACGAAGTCCAAAAGCATTAAAAAAATTACTGGAGCATGCCTAACTTCAGTTATCATCAAAAATCAACACTATATACTTAATTCGTCTTATCCAGTCCCCATCTTCCTTTACGCCTTAGTTAGACCTTAAAAGTCACAGGTACAGCAAACCAAATTTCGGGTTTAAAACATTTATCTGAAGATGCTTCCTAGCCATGGTAATGCATGATCTATATCTTATCTCATTTTATCAGCAACAACATGCACTGCAACCAACAGCAAAGCAGTGGACAGAAAAAAAAAACATGCTTTATGCAGTGTGCATCCAGTGACATGGTTCAAAGATCCAACCTTTGGAAACAAAAGACCAGGTCCACCAGTCGAGTTGATCATTAATACTTCGATTATATTCTCATTTGTGCCACCATCATCATCTTTCATAGTCCTATGTCTGAAAGGAATACACCTGCGAAATCACGCTTCTGATCAGCAAGGATACAATATGGAGAATGCTCTTTTATATAAACTAACAAAACAAATTTATTAGATCAAGTACCAAGGTACATTGAGACAAGGGATCTCAGAATACAAAAACATACACAAGACTCCAAACAAGGCAATATGAAAGTTTCAAAATCTCTAGAAGTCAAAACCCACCAAGAAATCCCGAATCAGACCTTACCTAAACTTCCTCTAGAGATCCCCCACAATCTTTAGATTATCAGATTTTTTGCTAACCAAAGAGACTGATAAAATGCTTAAACAGTAAAACCCCCAGAAAGCATTCACTTTTCCTACTTCACTTCTCAGCCCATAGAAACAGAAGGAGAAGAATGTCAAACTTTTGCCGCCTTCTCCAAATTCAGAAAACATGTCTCCAATTCAAGATTTGCCATATAAGCAGGAAAAATTCATGTTTTACTGCTCCTTAAGGGAAATCATCTCTCAGGAAAAGAAACCAGTGCTAATAATAGATTGTAGTTGTCAAGTTTATGGAAGAAACAAACGGTCAATGAACAGTGAAGCATGGTATCTTTGATCATAAAGATTTCTGAGGTCAGAAAGATTAATATGCTCTTAATGTCGCCCATACATTTACGGAGGATTGAGGAAAATATTACTCCACTAGAAAGTATTCCTTTGTGAACCTAGACAAGAATGAGGCACAAAACCAGTGTGGAAGCTAAAATCAAATCTTGAGAGGTTTTCTCAAGCGATCAGAAAACACTTAGTTGCAGAACACCCAAAAATCGAATCAATTGGAAAAAGAAGCCCCAAGTAACAAAAGGAAGAAACAAAAGAATCTAAAAATCACACAAACAATTAAAAGGGGATAACTATAACTGATTTCACTACAAGTTCCCCAGCACCATTACCAACAGGGAGAAATAAAATATCCAGTAATCAGGCCAACTCAGAAACAACTTTCACATGCCATTTCATCAAAGATTGCACATTTCATTCTAATTAAGCAAAACCTAGCAGCCACAACCATCTAAAATGATCCAAGTAACAAGATCCTAATAAAAAAAATCACACATTCCTCAGTTTACAAAACTAACTCAAATTTCTCCACATTCCCCAATTGGAAACGTTTGGCATAATCCTTCATGCAAACAAACATGCACGCCTCATGAAAATTAAATATTTAAAATACACAAATTGAAAAATTGAAGAGAAAGAGATACCCAGCAATGAGACGGTAACCATCCTCGTAACGCTGCTGCTGCCGACCAGTTCGAGCCACCAATTCAGACATCTAATCCGGAAACGGAACAAATGATGAGAAATACCTAAAATTAAGTGTGTGTATGTATACGGCCCTGTATCTGCATATACGAATCAGAAGCTGCCCTCTCGATTGATGAAAACGAAGCAATAAATCATTACTCAAATTGGGCTCTAAAATATCTGCATTACTCCTCTTTCTTCACTCATTTTCAACCCAAGAAAGTCCCCGAATATTTTCGCACTATTTCATCAAGGGTTTCGAAAAAATCAATTTTTTTAGCGTTGGTTAATGGTGGAAGTGCAGAGACAGAAAAGGAAATGTTTTTGAGGAAATAATTTTGAGTAAATGTTGATGCGTGTGCGTCCAAATTCAAGAAAGGTCGGTTACAAAATTGATACCTAATAAATCAGAAAGTCTGGAATAGATAGATACACTCCACTCTATATGTATGTGTCCACTCTCTGTTTCTTTAGCTTGTGAATTTCTATATTTTTCTTATTTATTTAAAGTGCTTCTTCAACTTTAGTAAATTGGTAGCATTCTTACTTTAATTTTCTGACATAGAAATTCTAAAAATGTAAATTGAAAAAATTAATTAAAAATAGAGCTCTTATTTTAATATATTAATTTTATAATAAAATATGTTAATGGAATATATGGTTGATATTCATTTATAGTAAAAATAAAATGTAAAAAAAGTATTACTAACTCAAGAGTTATCACTTACTACAAATTCGGCAAGCAGTCTCATCATTTTGGCAAATAGCCTCATCATTTTGTAGAGTGAATATGTCCGGGTCATAAATCAATTTCTATTTTCAATTTTTTTCATAAAAAATTCAAATAAAAACACTAATCGAGAGCATTTAAATGCTCAAAATTGGGTACATGGAAATTATCCCTAATTGGAAATTATCCCACAATTTTTGAATAGACTACTCAGTTCACTGAAATATCAGCCATACATTCTCATACTCCCTCCGTCCCAAGATAAGTGAGCACAAACTTTTCGGCACGAAATTTAAGTAAATGGGGTTTTATTAGTAAAGTGTAAAGTAAATAAAGTAAGAGAGTTAATAAATTAGGGCATTCACAGTGGGGCGAACGATAGGCCGCCCGATACCTCGGGCGCGCCATCGTCCGCCACTATGGGTGCGCAGACGATGGACGATGCGTCGTCCTCGCCCTAAGCATAGTCCGCGGACGATGCAATACGTTTTTTTATTTTTTTTATTTTTTAAATTCAAAAATTGTGTTTATATAAATACCCCAACCCCACATTTTATTTGTAATCTTTCGATTCAGTTTTCCACTCTCAACTTACGCTATAAAATGGATTCCGGTGAATACTCAAGTCCTAATAACCCGATGTTTGGAGACGGTGCATGTTGGCCTGGTGCACAACTTGACGAATATCGGTCGTTCGACCCCAACACGCAGTACGATCCCGATTTCAGTACGAATTAGTACGGTCTCTCTGACATGGAGCCGTCTCCAACTCGCCGTGCCGCCCCTTCTCGTCGCGCCGCCTCCCCCTCCGCCGCTGCCGCCCCCGCCAGAAAGAAGCGGACCAAGTACAGGGCGTACAAGTTGCCACCTCCGGCAACGAATGAAGAGTACGCCCCCGGACGTACGAACTACCAACCGGATGAAACCCTCGTCTTAACGAGGTATTGGGTGGATATATAGGAGGATCCGATATTCACGAACAACCAAAAGCAGCTCGCGTACTAGGAGCGCATCGCCGAGCGCTACAATGAGGCGAAGCCGCCGACCACGTATAAGCGCCAAAGGGAGCAGCTCCGCAAGCACTGGGATCAGGTGAAGAAGCAAGTCAACCTGTTCGCGGCGGAGTACGAGAAGTGCTCGAGGGAGCAGAGAAGCGGCGAGAGCTTGAGCGATGTGCGCGATAGAGCGTTGTTGTTGTACCAGTCCCTGTACGGCGACTTCAAGCATTTCAACATCTGGGCGCTCTTGAGGGACAAGCAGAAGTTCCAAGGCGGGATTCTGCACACCGGTGCAACGAAGAGGACGAAGACCACCGACACTGGTGGTTACACGAGCAGTGAAAGCGGAACTCGTCCGGTGGACCTCAACCGGACGTACACGGAGGAAGAGAGTTCCGGCACACCAATGTCCTCCCGGCGTCCCATAGGCGTCAAGGCTGCGAAGAACAAGGGGAAGGCGAAGGCGACATCCTCTTCACAAGCCGCCCCCCCATGGCCGATCCCGACCTCGACCCCGACCCCGGCGACACTTGCCTACTCGGAGTTGGCAACAACCTCGATGGCGCGGACGTTGTTGGACACGCACAACGCCCTCATGAAGTGTACGGATCCGGTCAGAGCCGAATACCTCTAGGGGTTGATCGATGAGCTGCGACGGAAGTTGAGAATTTTGTAGAGTAGAACTTTTTTTTATTTCGAACCCGTGTAACTTTTTTTTAATCATTGTAGTATATGCCGTTTTTCATTTAATCGTTGTGTTTTTTAATTAGTTTGCATTTATATATTTGAAAACATTTAAATTAATTAACAAAACAATAGCAAAACCTATAGGGCGAGCCTTAGGGCGCCCCACTGCAGGTGGAACGGTAGGAGGATAAAATGCTGACGTAGCGGTGCATAGGGTGGGCTTTAGGGCGCCCCACTGCTGATGCCCTTAGAAAGAAAAAGTAAGAGAGAGAATACCAAAAAAGGAAATGAGTCACTTATCTTGGGACGTTCCAAAAAGGAATGTGAATCGTTTATCTTGGGATGGAGGGAGTATCAATTTGAAATTTCAAAAAAACTACAAATACTACTGCCAAATGTCAATATTACATCGCAATTGAAGGATCATATCGTTTTTATAATCTCACATTTCCTATTCATATTATAAAGTGAACATAGTAATGTTATCTCACACACGCACATGCTTTTCTAAATATTCTACTTTCATTTCCAACATTACATGAAATCGAGAACTCCAATTGAATATATAAATCATTGAAATTTAATGATGAGAATCGACCATGTAATATTATAATTGGAAAATCAAAATGTATTGTTTAGCATTAATTACTTTCTTTAGTTGTGATATTGTTGTAAAGATGGTAGCAATTGACTTGCGTCCTCAATCCAAATTCATTTTATTTTAAATAATTCAAAATGTGTTGCAGAACGATTTATATTGAGGGAGGCTATTAGAATTAGAAAATCAAAATGTATTGTTTAGGATTAATTAGTTCGTTTAGCATTTAGTTTTCAGCCTATATAAGGCTTCTCATTGCATTTTGTAGTTACCAATTAATAAAAATATAATCATTAAATATATTTCTCTCTCTTTTCTCTTCCCTCTCACATCGAGGGTTTTTGTAAAATCTTCATCCTCCTTCAATGGAGGTTTAAGAGGGTTTTTGTAAAATCTCTCTTTTCTCTTCCCTCTCACATCAAGGTTTAAGAGGGTTTCTGTAAAATCTCTCTTTTCTCTTGTAAAAATCATGGATTAAATATGCCCGGTCAATGGTTTTGACCAAAGAATAAATGTGACGAGACATTTAATTTTGTGAAATTAAATGATATAGCGTCGATCTACATTTTACGTAGATAAATGTAGTATATTCACTTTCTCAAATCCGATTTCCGGTTGAGTGAGAAATAGTGGATTAAAGTTGGGCATAATTAGCTTTTAATTAAAGCTTGGAGCATGTGCTTAGGGAATAATTAACTAGTGTTAATTATCCCACATTGGAAGATTAATACATCTTTAATGTGTTTAAATTAAGTGACTTTATGTTACTTAATAATTATAGTGGATCAAGATGGGTGAAAAAGCCCACACGCGCGCACACGCGCGCGCCGCCCGAGCCCGAGCCCGTGGGCCGCGGGCCGCGGGCCCGATCCCAATCCCGATCTTGATCTTGGACTTGGATCTGGATCTTGGCAATTGGTCTTTGGGCTTGGGGCTTGGCCCAAACTATTCTTTTTGGACCACCGTCGAGTCAGCAATCCAAGTGGCTTGACACGTCGTCAAGCGAGGCACAGTCACGGGTACGTGAGAAATCCACACGCTCCACACACGGATGGCACACTCCTGCCACACGCCTGTAACCGACGTCGGTTACGAATTGGCCATGATGAGCCTTCAATGGCTGGTTGACCCTGCATGGTGGCTTGGCCTATAAATAGGCTAGCCATACCACTGCATTAGGACACAACACATACAAGCATTCTCTGCATAAGCTCTCTCCCTCTCTCCGCATTGTCTTTCTGTCGAAGCTCTGCTCTCTCCTCCATCCAGTTCGTCGGAGCTCTAGTGATTGCGGTGCTGCATCAATAGAGACGTAGCCGTTTTACCTTTGGGGACGACACGCCAAACCGAAGAGCACTACCGGGGCGTATCTCGTCTTGCGGAAAGAGGCCTCCTCGACTCGGCTAAACTTAGTTCACGGTTCTTTGTTTCGAATTCCTACGTTGTAATTTCATTTAGTTCAGTTTCTCATTTTCTTTCTTTTGAGTTGTATTACGCCCGGTTTTGTTATCTCTTGTAATCACCAGAAACCAACATCTCTTCCCTCTCACATCAAGGGTTTCTATAAAATCTCCATCCTCTCAATCTCCATCCTCCTTTGAGAGGATGAAGATTTTACCGGGAGGTTTAACAGTTTTATATCATATTAGAAACGGGACACTCATTCCTTAAAAAGTCTTATAAGGAGAAGTGTTATCCACACTTATATAGATGAGCTAGTATCATCATCAAGTCGATGTGGGACAAGATTTAAGAGTTTTAACATGTAATTTCATTCTACTAACAAACTGATAGCGCTTGTGGTTCAAGTTTTTAATATAAACTTACATTATACAATTGGTAAAATTTGTCACTCAAAATACACCCAAAATATATAGCAAAATCAATAATCAAACTATAGCCATTGAAGGAATCAAATGTTACAACTTGAAAGGGAAGTTTGAAGCTAGTTTCCTCCAAAGAAGCCATAAAACAGACAAAAGTTTGTCTGAAAATCTGGTGAAGGCCTAATGGTTTATTGCATGCGATTTCAGCACTTATTAGCGAGGTCTAACAAAGCACTGTATGTCCCGATGATCCCACAGACGAGGCCTATCACGACAATGCAGCTGCTCAGCGCAATCTGCGAAGAAGACGAGCATCAAGAAACAGCATAAACAAGAGCCACAAAATGCTAAAAAATAGAAAGCAACATTTGCACAAGCCTAAAGATTTTCGATATGCCTACCTGCATTTTGGTGGCACTTTTCCTTCCAAGAATTTTCAAGAAGCATAGAGATGGCATCACCATAGCCTGAATCAAATTCCCAATATTTTTAAAAATCAAAGTGAAAAAATGGTGTAAAAGATCAAAATGAAGTTCAACTCCTCACCATGAGAACACTAAAGAGGGAGCCTATGAGAGACATCACGGTGCCTGCAAATACGAAAAAAAAACATCACAATCTGATGTTTTTCTCAATTGGAGATGCGTTGTGAGAGATATATTAAGGCCACCTACCGAAGAAGGGGATGAGGAAGGCGACTAGGAGAGAGGACAAGATGAGTGATGTTCGTATAAGGAGGAAGCACAAGTAAGTGTTAGAGATTCTTGATGGCAGCAGCTCCTCAATGCCTCTAGCCAGTGGATTCATTGTCAAGGCAATTTTATTTCTAGCTAAGGAAAATCTTGAAACATATCAAGCAAAAAGGAGTATGAAAAAAATATTTGCAAGTAGAAAAAAATATGTTTATAGTAAAAGGATATTTGGAGAATGGATTGATAACCTGTCAAAAGGATTATGAAAATCAAATCATGTTCAAATTTCATATTTCGTTCAATAACATCAAAACACACATGAATGGGAAGCTGAGAAGCATCTTACCGTTGTCCACAAAGCTACTTTGGAGCTTAATTTGTGTTGTGGTAGATTCAAAGTGATTTGCGCGTTTGTGCTCTGCCCGAACATGAGGAATCCCATCACTGCAGCGCTACCATAAACGGTAACACATAGAATGAAACTGCAGCCAAGAAATGATGAGATTGATGAGAAAAAAAAAGAGACGAGAATCTAATGCTTCTTTTAGTAAGTTTTAGTACCTTATGATCACTGCTTTCTTGAATTTGGTTTTATCAGCCATTGATTGGTATATATTGGGGAAAACCGAGTGGCCCGAGTAGCAGAAGCCGTATACACCAATGGAGAAAGGGATGCCACTCAAATCCAGCAATTTGCCACTGTGGTGAAAGCCAACTCCCTCTGTTGTACCAACAAATAGCAAGCACAGAACTACAACTGTCGTTGCAACGACTCCACTGGCTGCAAAAACCTTAAAAGATCATTCAAATAGTGGCTCCAGACAAAGAACAAGGTTTGTAGTTACTTTGCAATACCTGAAAGGTAAGAGAGAAATTGGAGATCTTTAAGAAGAAGAGTGGGAAAGACGATTAGCACAGCTACGGTTGCAAATAGATGCATTGTGTCAATCTTGAAGCCAAGTATATTCAAAGACACTCCTGAGAATATTGTTGAGAGATTATCCCCTTCCAAGATTAAGTAGTCCGTGCACGACATCTGCATCCGTGGTTTGTGTTAGAAACCGGTAAAAAATGATTGTCTGCAGAAGAGAAAGAGTACTTTTGCCCTTACATATAGCTCTGAGTACAATATAATCTGCAAGAAAACAAAAAAAACAAGATAGTTAGTTTTTTATAGTTCAAGTTTATATGAAAATGTGTAAAGATATCGACATACAGATATGAAGAGGCGACCCCATTTCCCAAACGCGGCCTCTCCCATGTCAGGAAAGGTGAGAATGCCTTGAGCACTTTCGAAGCAATGCTTCATGAGAATGGCCGTGTAGCAACAGATGAACGCGAAGAGGACTAGCACGAACAAGCTGGCCCAACCGCCTACTCTGACAGTGTAAGGCGTGGAGAGCAGCCCAACACCGGCCATCACATTCATACCTAAATCAAAGCGAATTCAAGCACATCATTGTTGGAAATAATGAGTTGGGGTCTCAAGGAGTGTTGGAAATAATAAAGTTGGAGTATCAAGACTATTGGAAAGAGACATCTTACAAGTTCAAGGAATATAACATTAATTCTGTTATAATTCCAAGTGTATAGTTCCTAGGAGTATTTATTTCTCTAGCATTATAAATAGGATGATCAAGTGTATTACAAAAAACACAATACAATACAATTCCTAGTTTTATCATGGTATCAAGAGCAGAAACGGTTCTGTGGTTCAATCGAACTCAGAATTAAATTCATCATTGTTCAAACCCTTCCCAAACCTTTCGACTACAGATCCGGCAGAAATCTCTCAAACCTACACCCAAAAACAGCCAAAATCAAGTGAGTATCAATCAACATGACAAACACCTTTGAAAACGTCTCAACTGGATTCAAGTTCGATGGGAGAAACTTCCCTGTTTGGGCAAGAATAATGCGAGTCAACATTGGCAGTCGAGGAAAACTCCATCATCTTGAAGGAGATGAAGATCCTCCAAAAACCGACGACCCAAAGTTCAAAACATGGCAGGAGGCAGATTTCACAGTGTTCTCATGGTTGATCCAGAATATGGATCAAAAATTGGTGATTCAATTCGCTCAACACCAGACAGCGAAGGAGATGTGGAAAAGCCTCAACACAACATTTGGAGTCAGGGCTGACCCTGTGCAGGTGTACGACCTCGAGATCAAGACAAACAAATTAGTTCAAGGAAATGAATCCCTCGAAAGCTACTGGAGCAATTTACAAAATCTGTGGGTGAACACGGATGCTCGAAAACCTTGCCCGTATGATTGTTGCGACAAAGGTATCAACATTTATAGAAAGGAACAAGAAATTAAACGGCTTTACCAATTTCTTGCCGGATTGGATGACAAATATGACAACCTCAGAAGAGAAATATTGAAGGATGAACCAAACGCTGAAACTGCCTTCGGCCTCATCAAACAAGAAGAAGCTCGGGCCGGAGTCTGGAAACCCTCAGATAGTACCACCAACGTCAACGCCGACATAGGCACCGGCTTCGGTGCTCGTCAGGGAGCCCCACCGCCTCAGTTCGGCGGTCAGAACAGAGCACCACAGCCACCGCCGCCCCATCGAGGACCACCTCCACCACCACAATCACGCAACAATTCCTCAAATCGGAGAGGAATCGACAAATCAAAATTGTATTGTACCCATTGTGGGATGACAAAGCATACCAAAGAAACATGCTTCAAATTGGTGGGATTTCCAGAATGGTGGGAGGATGGACACAAACTGAACCGAAATTCAACCGGCAAGGGAAGAATGGCGGTGGGGAGAGAAGAAGTCGCCGGCCTTGTCACTCCGACGGGCAGCCAAGGGGCTACTCACGCCGGAAACAAAGGCGGCGAACCGATGGAAATCTCGACCGGCGGTGGATGGTGGGGCGTGAACGGAGGAGGAATCGACCGAGAAGCTGAGGCGGCGGGAGGCTCTGCCTCATTTACGAGAGCAATTGAAGGTAAAGGGTTTGAGGATTTGACTTTGCCCTCAAACCCTTCCACTTTTCTTTTTTATAAATCTGCCCCCACCCTCTTACATGACAACCCACATACTTATAAAAAATCTCATGTTGACCCCCACACTAGCCTTAAATACCATAGTAACCCAATCTCAATCCAAAATCGTTTTTCCGTATTAAGAGATACCCCAGAAATTTCCATTGCATGTCAAGTCGCAAAAGTGGATGGAAAAAATGAAAAAGGGTGGATTTTTGATTGTGGGGCAACAGACACAATGTCATATGATAGGTCTGATTTTGGAGAGTTGACTAAATCGAAAAGGACTTATATTGAAACAGCCAGCGGGGAATTTATATCTGTTGAGGGGTCGGGAACCATTCAAATATCACCATCATTGAGAATCCCTAATTGTCTCTTTATGCCAGCTTTGTCTCAGAAATTGTTATCTGTCAGTCATGTTACACGAGAACTCAATTGTTCCCTTCTAATAAATCCAAAATTTTGTTGTCTACAGGATATCCGGACGGGGAAGACTATTGGGCGTGGCACTGAGTATCATGGGTTATACTATGTGGATGAGACGGTTCAAACTGGCAAAGGAATGTTGGCTCATGGAAATTCAGAACGGGAAGCTTGGTTATGGCATAGGCGGTTAGGGCATCCGTCTACTAGTTATTTAAGTATTATTTTTCCGCATCTAGATTTGAGTTCTGTTTTGCACTGTCAAACTTGTGTTTTGGCTAAAAGCCATCGAAAAACTTTCAGACCCAAAAACTCTAGAGTTGATAATGTTTTTTCCTTAATTCATTCTGATGTGTGGGGCCCATCTCCAGTTGTGGGGGGAAATGGTTTTCGATATTTTGTTTTATTTATTGATGATTGCACTCGCATGACATGGGTGTATTTTCTCAAAAATAAATCAGATGTTTTTTCCAAATTTTCAGACTTTTACACCATGATTCTTACCCAATTTCAAACAAAAATTAGAATCCTTAGGTCTGACAATGGGGGGGAATATGTTAATACTCAGATGAAAGAATTCTGCACCAATAATGGCCTCATCCATCAAACCTCTTGTGCCTACACCCCCGAACAGAATGGAGTTGCCGAAAGGAGAAACCGTATAATCCTTGAAATGACCCGAGCCATCATCCTAGATTCCAAAGTACCAAATTTTTTCTGGCCTGAAGCCGTGGCTACATCAATTTACACCCTCAATCGTCTCCCCACCAAAGCCCTTGGCCTTAAAAATCCTATCCAGATGTTATCCAGCATGACTACAATTCCTCCTGCCTTATCCCTCAAACCTCATATTTTTGGGTGTTCAGTGTTTGTTCATATTCCAAAACATGAGCGAACAAAACTATCCCCGTGTGCAACCAAATGTGTTTTTATTGGGTATGGTGTCAATCAGAAGGGGTACAGGTGTTATGATCCAAAAACTCGTCAAGTGATTACCACAATGAACTGCACCTTCTTAGAATCTGAGTTTTTCTATAACACCCAACTTACCAGTCAGGGGGAGAGGGAAATTACTAGTGTTGACTCGATAAGTTGGCTACTTATGCCGAATAACCATAATCCCACTGAAGGTCCACCAGAGCCAAATAATACTGCCGACGAACCTGTCTTAAACACATCTCAACCTGTGGTTCATGGTGGCGCTCCAATACCGCCCCCTCCGATATCTGAGGTAAACAATCATGTTGAAAACTTTGTTACTACTGCTGACCCTGTCATTACAGAAGAAAGAATGGAGGAAGTCATAGACGAAGATACGGGGCAGTATATCTTACCACCCCGAAGTAACCGTGGTGTTCCTCCCAAACGATACTCACCGGAGAGACCAAGTAAACAAGCAAAATATCTAGTAGGGAGTGTGGCAAAGGCAAATATGACAAGACTGGCAAGAGCTTTTGAGGCAGCCCTATATGGAGAAGAAGAAATCCCACAAACTGTGAAAGAAGCCCTGAAGATCAAACACTGGAGAGAAGCAATGATGGTAGAGTTGAGAGCTCTAGAAAGAAATAAGACATGGAAAAAGTGTCGGCTACCAAAAGGGAAGCGAATTGTGGGGTGCAGATGGGTCTTCACCATCAAACGAAGACCCGATGGAACCATCGAGAGGTACAAGGCTCGGCTCGTGGCTAAAGGCTACACTCAAACCTATGGAGTTGATTACTCCGAAACTTTCTCGCCAGTGGCAAAGATGAATACTGTTCGAGTTCTGCTTTCTATAGCAGCAAACAAGGATTGGCCCTTGTACCAGTTCGATGTTACTAATGCATTCTTGCATGGTGAATTAAAAAAAGAAGTTTACATGGAAGCTCCGCCAGGTTTCGAAGATGATTTTGAAGATGGAGAGGTTTGCCAATTGAAGAAAACCTTATATGGGTTGAAACAATCTCCAAGAGCTTGGTTCGGGAGATTTACAGAAGCCATGAAGAAGTACGATTACCTACAGAGTAATGCAGATCACACTCTATTCACGAAGAAGAGAGGAGATAAAATCACGTGCCTGATAATCTACGTTGATGATATGATCATCACAGGAGACGATTGTGAAGAAATAGAGCAACTTAAGAAGAATTTGGCAAGAGAGTTTGAAATGAAGGATTTGGGAGCACTCAAGTATTTTCTGGGAGTCGAAGTCCTAAGATCAAAGGAGGGGATCTTCATAAATCAAAAGAAGTATACATTAGATCTCCTAGCAGAAACTGGTATGATGGAATGCAAGTCGGCAGACACACCAATCGCTGTCAACCATGGACTTAAAATCACGGAAGGAGCTAATTTGGCAGATAAGGAAAGGTATCAAAGACTAGTTGGAAAATTGATTTATCTTTCACATACCAGACCTGATATAGCTTATGCTGTTAGCGTGATAAGCCAATTCATGCACCGACCTCAAGATGATCACCTTGAAGCAGCGTTGAGGGTTGTCAGATATCTCAAAGGGACTTTTGATCATGGGATAATGTTTAGACGTGGCAACCATCTTGAAATCCACGGCTATACCGACGCTGACTGGGCAGGAAATCCGATTGACAGAAAATCAACTTCAGGGTACTTCACATTTGTTGGGGGGAATCTAGTCACCTGGAAAAGTAAGAAGCAAAAGGTCGTGGCATTGTCAAGTGCAGAAGCTGAATTTAGAGGAATCAGGAATGGATTAACTGAAATCTTATGGCTCAGAAGATTGATGGATGAGCTTGGTCTTTTGTCACAGAAGACCTGTCAGATTTTTTGTGACAATAAAGCTGCAATCAGTATCGCAGAGAATCCAGTTCAACATGACCGAACAAAACACGTTGAGGTAGATAGACACTTCATTAAAAAGAATATTGAAGATGGAATTGTTGAGTTCCCATTTGTTAGGTCAAAAGAACAACTTGCAGATATTCTGACAAAAGCAGTTGGAGCAAAGGATTTTTCAGAAGCTCTTAGCAAGTTAAGTATCGGAAATCCCGTTACTTAACTTGAGGGGGAGTGTTGGAAATAATGAGTTGGGGTCTCAAGGAGTGTTGGAAATAATAAAGTTGGAGTATCAAGACTATTGGAAAGAGACATCTTACAAGTTCAAGGAATATAACATTAATTCTGTTATAATTCCAAGTGTATAGTTCCTAGGAGTATTTATTTCTCTAGCATTATAAATAGGATGATCAAGTGTATTACAAAAAACACAATACAATACAATTCCTAGTTTTATCAATCATATCAACAGAGAGTGCGTTCATGTTTGGAGTCACTACACTCACCGTTGAATACGGTCTGAAGAAGGCTGCATCCGTGGCCGAGAGAGACTTCGCCAGTCGTCGCCTGCTTGTGGAAGGAGGCCTTATCGGAGATAATCATCGAGTGTGCCCTCGACCTAGGAAGGTCTTCCACCACAATGTGAACCTTCTTGTAATCAGCAAGCAATGGGATTTTGCCATTTGATTCCAACAAGTTGTGGCTGCTGATTGCTGCAGATGTCCGAGGCCTTAGTATGCCAAAGCTTGGTGATGCAGATATTGAATATATGTCAACTGCTTCTCTGAAACAGGGGAGGCCTAATTGCTAGTTAAATACTTACTAAACAAATTAATCAAAGCAAACACAATTTAAATTAAGGTTGAATGGATAAACCTGAAGCTCTGAGGCCACTGCTGCGAGACTGCGGAGGAGGAGAGGGAGGCGGCGCCAGTGCGGTGGTCGTCGTCGATGCTGCTGCTGCTGCTGGCGGCATCGGAGGCTGTGTCTTCGACGTCGTATTCGGAGTCGTCCAAGAGATAGTCCGAGGAATCTCTAGTCATCTCCGGCGCCATTAGTCTGATTTGGTATGACTGAGTTGTTACAGCAGAATCAAAACTCCTCAAATCCTACACACACACACACACTGCATGCAATTATTAAGTGTGTGTGGGAATGGATTGGATTATTAACAATAAATTGAAATTATATACTTTCCTCCGTCCACGAAAAATAATCACATTTTGTCATTTTAGGATGTCACAAAAAATAGTCTCTATTTCATGCGAAAGTCTCTATTTCATGCTTTATCCACTTTTTTCTCCTCTCACATACTTTACCTACTTTTTTCTTCATATAGTTTTACTATCTTTTCTCTTTCTCTCTTACTTTATCAAATTTCTCACTAAAACATGTGTAATCCACAAATAGGACTATTTTTTTTTGAACGGAAGAGTATAATACTTCCCCGTCCTTAAAATAGACTACCATTTTTGGCCATCTTCCAAAATTATACCAAGTTTAAATATTGAAAGTTTTCAATCCTACACGCCACATCACACTCCTTTCATTATATTTTCCCTCTCTTATTTTTTTCTTATCTTTCTCTTATTTTACCAATTACTATATGTTAAGATCCGTATTATTTACAAGTTTATCTATTTTCTTGAGGATGGAGGGAGCAGTATACAATATGTATAAGGCTCACAAAAATCTATCTAATTATGTGATAATGCAAATTTGCAGAGCATTATACAAATGAAGTAACGTATATATGGGGGCTAAATATTCAGAATTTTAAAAATATACTTTTTTGACCTCATGATGAATACTATTGTACTATTGTAAAATTTCACAATTAAAAATTCGTTTGGTAGAGGCATTAGCCCTCCTTATTTAACTTCATTATTTAACACGTTGCAATTATCTCGACACTTATTTTACTTTTAACACAAATACCCTTAACTAGACATGCCCACGTTCATAAACCGGTGGTTCCGATTTTGAGAAATGTGGAACCGGAACCGAACCGTGAGGCTATTACACGGTTCCGGTTTCGGTTCGAAAACCGGCGGTTCCGGTTCCGAATCGTCGGTTTTCCGGCGTTTTTTTTTTTATTTTTCACGGTTCCGAACCACCGGTTTCCAACATTTTTCACGGTTCCGACTAGATTTTACGGTTTTCCGACGGTTTTTCACGGTTCCGGTTTGGAACAGTCCAGAACCGGCTGTTCCGGCACGGTTTCGGTTCGTAAAATTTGGAACTGGAATTGGCCCGCGGTTCAAAACCGGTGTTGTTCAAAATGATTGTTAACTGTGATACAAGGATACACTAACCGGCAATACAACCCAATGAAGAATGGAGAAATTAAACGGAATAAACTGAATTGAAATTTCAAAGAAGAATTCGAAAATAATAAACCGTAAAGATGTAAGCCGAGTCGAGGAGTCCTCTTTCCGCAAGACGAGATACGCCCCGGTAGTGCTCTCGGTTTGGCGTGTCATCCCCAAAGATAAAACGGCTTCGTCTTGTTCGTTGCAGCACCGCAGACGGAACAAGCTCCGGCGAACTAGATGATGGCGAGGGCAGAACTTCGACGGGAAGACAATGCAGAGAGAGGGAGAGAGCTATGCAAATGTGTTGTGTGTCTAATTGTGTGCAATGCATGAAGTGACTGCCTATTTATAGGCCATGTCCACCCGTAGGAGCATTGATGGAGTAAACAGCCATCATGTGTGCCATGATGGTTTGACTGTAACCACTGACTGGTGCACTAGCCAGTGGGAGCTGAAGAGACACGATGCACCTGGACATGCTACACGACGGGATACACCATGGACCGTCGGGGTCCAGCGGGGACCTTTTGACTCCCGTTGTGAGTCGGGGTCCAGCGGGGACCTTTTGTCTCCCGTTGTGCGTCGGGGTCCAGCGGGGACCTTTTGTCTCCCGTTGTGCGTCGGGGTCCAGCGGGAACCTTTTGTCTCCCGTCATGCGTCAGGGTCCAGCGGGACCATGACGTGGACCAGGACCCGTCGGGGATAGCATGGAGTTTGGAGTGGTCTAAAAAGAACAAGCGGGGCTCGAACCACGCTCAACGACCAGCTCCAAAGAACAGCCCAAAGACCAATTGCCAAGATCCAAGGCACAAGACACCCGGGGCACGGGACACGGGTTACTGTGCACGGGTCGCGGGCGGGTGGCGGCGGCGCGCACGTGTGCGCGCGTGTGGGCTCTGTCACCCGTCTTATTCCACGATAATTATTACACATAATAATTCATCTGATTAAATACTTCATCAAAGAAGTTTATCATCCCCGATGTGGGATAATTAACACTTAGTTAATTAATCCCTTAGTTTTTGTCATAGCTCATTTCTAGCTTTATTGTGACCAACTTTAATATATTATTTCTCACTCACCGGGAATCAGATTTGAGACAATGAATATACTACGGTCATCTACTCGTAATGTAGATCGACGTTATTGCATTTAATTTCACAAAATTAAATATCTTATAACATTTATTATTAGTCAAAGTCATTTGACCAATCACGATTCCAACAATCCCCCACATGAGTGGAAATTGTCAAATGTATATGTATGCAGACACAAGCTAAACCCTCAAGAGGTATGTAAGCATAAGGATAGGTAGTTTTTGGCTTTGAACCATCCATAGTCAACACCATCGGATACACAGGCGGACTAGTAGCGCGATGCTTTGAACTATTCCTCCACGGCGTGCACCGAGACAATGATGTTAACACTTAAACACCTCAACCTCATCCGTTCTCACGTTTTGTGTCCATTTCAGGCCTTGGACACCACTTTGGATTCATAATTGTATTGTTTGAAGCGGCCCCACTTCACACTTATATAGGTGAATCCTCGTTAAGTATCTTGCCATACTTTGCCTCCTTCAGAACTTCATCTCAACGAGATCCTTTTAGGGATCATTAAAAGTCATAGACTTAACCTCACCACTAGGCAAGTTTTTTCAACACTCTATTGCTCTCTAGGGAATAGATATAGATGAGTATTTCATACGAACTCTCATGGCTTAGTTTTCCAATTGAACCAAGTTCTTGGGATCTCCAGTCATCATGGTTGGGTTACCATTATGACAATTCTTTAGTTTGTGGATTTCAAACTCATTCCCTCTAGCAATTTATTCATTTGATCACGATTTAACCCTTTGATTAGCGGATCCGCTAGATTATCCAATGACTTTACGTAGTCAATTGTAATCACCCCTGTTGTGATCAAATGTCTCACGGTATTATGTCGTCGACGAATGTGTCGAGACTTACCATTGTACAAGCCATTGTTTGTCCTCCCAATAGCGGCTTGGCTATCACAGTGAATTAACACTAGAGGCACGAGCTTTGACCAACATGGAATATCTTCAAGGAAGTTTTTTAAGCCATTCGGCTTCTTCCGCGGCTTTATCTAAAGCTATGAATTCAGATTCCATAGTGGATCGGGCTATACATGTCTGTTTCGTGGATTTCCATGAGACAACATCACCCCAAATAGTAAAGACATATCCACTTGTTGAAAGTGAGTCTTTGTTATCGGATATCCAATTTGCATAGCAGTACCCTTCAAGTACCGGGGGTATCTCGAAAAGTGTAGCCCATGATTTTGAGTATACTTGAGATATCTCAAAACTCTTACAAGAGCTTTCCAATGCTCTTTGCTTGGATTGCTCGTGTAACGACTCAACTTGTTCACAATGCAAGCAATGTCAAGTCTATTGCAATTAGTCAAATGCATAATGCACTCATTGCCCCGTGCATAATCTTCTTATGCAGCGGGCTTGCCCTTGTTCTTGCTCAAGTGAACTTTGAGCTTTATAGGCGTCTTAGCCGGGATGCCATCATAGGCGTTGAATCTCTTTAGTACTTTCTCAATGAGATCGTGTCAAGATGATTCCTTTGAATTAGAATTTTTATTCCAAAAATCACATCAGCTAGACCCATATCTTTCATGTCAAAGTTTCTCTTTAACATGGTTTTCGTATAGTTAATCATTTAGGTGTTACTACCCATGATTAACATATCGTCAACGTAGAGACACACTATAACGTATCCATTATCAATGTTCTTAATGTAGACACATTTGTCACATTCGTTGATTTTAAATCAATTTGATAACATCACATTATCAAATTTCAAGTGTCATTGCAACGACGCTTGTTTCAATCCATAGAGGGATTTAACCGGTTTGCAAACCTTTCTCTCTTGTCCAGGTACTACAAAACTTTTAGGTTATTCCATATAGATTTCATATTAAATCACCATTTAAACTTGTTAACTGTTCCAACGGCCTTAAACTTGCTTTTAAGGACTCATTTGCATCCTAAAGGTTTAGCACCTTCAGGTAGATCAACCAACACCCAAGTGTGGTTTAACAAAATTGAATCAATTTCGCTTTGAACAGTTTGTCTTTAATGCAGCCTATCTGGGCCAGCAACGGCTACTTTTATTAATGTTAGTTCTTCATCCAACATAAAAGCATTATAGTCAGGACCAAATGTCTTTGGTGTACTGCCCCTACTACCACGTCTTAGTATTGTATCGTTTGGATCGGGCCTTGTCCGCTTGTGCGATTCTGGCTCTTCATCCGCTGATTAAGAACTAGTGGCTTCATCCTCAATTCACGTCTCAGAATTGGGTGCAATATTTTCCTTATCTTTGCGAGGAAATATATTTTTCAAGAAATATAACATTTCTTGACTCGATTGTTGTTCCCACGGTCACCGTCGGTATTTTAGACTTGTGGACAACAAATCGATATGCACTACTGATAAGTCGTATTCTAGGTCTAGGTTACTGGTCAGTATGATGTGCGTAATTGAATTAAATCTGCAAAAAACTAGTTGCTTAAGCGTGCAGGGTAAGCATTCTAGCCAGTAGGCAGAGTTTCAGACACTTCAAGTGAAAAGGGCGTCAGGACGATTACGTACTGACCAGTATACATGCAAATATGGCTCGAGATGGAGAAGGAGGATAGTTGGGACTGCTCAATCACAATTAAGGGCAAAGAAGTCATCTCACCGCAAGGTCTTACCCTAAAAATCAAGGGTAAGCCTCCCTATAAAAGGAAGCCACTTGGAGAAAGAAAGGGGATAATCAATCGAATCATCATCATCACTCTTAGGTAGAATTCTCTCGGAGTTCAGTCCTTCAGCCCAGTCCAGAATCTCGTTTCTCGCCACTGCCATGGTCACTCGAAGATTTAGATGTTCCCGGAATTCCAGATCGTCCGTTCCAGCCAGCAGAACCGTAGTTAGAGATATCATCGCCCGGAGTGGCAAAACACTTTTATTCGCTTTCGTAGTTTAATTTACTTGCTTTCTTTACGTTGGATCTTTGTTGCTTTTGGATATTTTCGGCTTTTGAAGTACTTGTTGAAGATCTGAACGTGTTTATGCTATGAAGTTGATTTCTGTTTCGGTTATTGTGTTGATTTATTTTCCTTCCTATTTCGCCTAGTTAGCTTAGATCTAAGGTTCCTTGGTGTTTTAAGTGCCGAAACTTTCCTTTCTTTGTTTCCGTCAAAATTCCTTTAGTTAAATGTGGAACTATTGATCGTGAGTGAATCGCTGCATGTGAAGTCTTGTTTGAGTTCGTTTTCGTTTTCCTGCTGACCAGTACGCGGAGTTGCATTTTCTGTGTTTTGATTTCAGATTTGGTGTTCTTATTTGTGGATCTGTGTTCGCGATTTGATAAACTGTGTTTCCGTGTTGAATCTGGAATTATTTTCTGATTTTGGTTTGTGTTGTTGAAGAAGATGATGTCCAAGTCTAATGTTGGGGACCACTTTGCTTTTTAGATGCTTTTTGCTTTTTGTCCTTTACTTTTTAGTTATAACCTGCAGATCTGTCAGCCTAGTCACCATGACTACCACTACCCTCTGAATATTCTGTCTAGCCCAAAATAGAATCCCGTACTTTCCAAATATTTTCTGTTACAAAAATGTCTCCCCATTTCCACGTACACAGCTGCACCCCTACACTCCTTTCCACATTCTAGTCAGTAGGAAATTACCTTTAAGTTCTTGCCTAGGTAGAGACTCAACCCGAGCGTGGTAGCTAACCAAACCATCCAGAATATCACCACAATAGTTTTAACGCACCATCTCTGTGGGATTCGACCCTTACCACCACTATACTGATCAGTAGAAGTGGGTTGAGGAATTTTTGAAACCAGGGTCTAGGCTTAGTTAGGATCTTATCCTGACCAGTAGGATATATCCTTGCTTGAACGACACCTAAGCACCCTGAGGAGAAATCCCCATCGTTTCAAATGGCGCCGTTGCCGGGGATTGATGGCGTTACTAGTTACTTTTGTGTGTGATACTTTGGCGTATATATTGTGCATAATCTTCTTTTCCTTTTCTTTCCATTTCAGTTTATGAGAAGCAATTCGGCTCCTGACCATGGGAGACCGAAGATACTTCAGCGAGGATCTATACTCGTAACCACTCGTTCTGGCTTGTCGACCACCTTGTCTGACCTAGGGACGAGTAGTGACGAGGAGAAGGGCACCATAGAGGGACCGATACCAGAAGAGATACCACTGTTGGAAGGCAACCCAAGGGAAATGGCCAACCAGGGAGATGAGGACCCGGAGATCGGGACGCTGAACGCGCATACTGAAGGAGAGCCCCCGCAAGCCATAGTCGTTACTCCAGGCCAAACCGCCTGCGATGTGAAGCCTCATGTGATCGCAATCCTGCCTACATACTGTGGGAAGAGCTATGAAGGGCCGTATGAGTTTCTTCATGAGTTTTGCAAAATTTGTAGGGCGCAGAGGAGACCGGCAGGAGCGACGGAGGATGATTATAGGTTGAAGGCTTTGCCATTTGTGCTAAAAGGGGAAGCTAACACCTGGTTCATGCGCCTGCCCCCCAACTCCATCGAGACTTGGGCCGATTTCAAGTCAGCATTTCTGGGCGAGTTTTTTCCGTCATCCAAGACAAGCGCGCTGAAGAGGGAAATAACTAATGTGAAGCAAGGGTATGATGAGCCCTTGAGTGATTATTGGGCAAGATACATGGGTCTTTTGGAATCGTGTCCCAACCATCGCATGGCGGACATTGAAGTACATCATACTTTCTACGAAGGCATGAACGCGGTAACCAAGGACCTGGCAAATTCATCGTCGGGAGGAAGCTTCACGCAATTGCGGGTTAGCGAAGCAAAGAGAGTCCTAAGGAAGCTACTGAATGCAAAGAAAGAGTATGACCATTCAAGGGAAGGATATAACCGAGAGCGGGCTGCTGTTGCCTCGGTTACTGATCAGGAAAATACACTGGAGCAGAAAATGGATTTGAAAATGGATGAGCTGAAGAAGTCACTTCTGAGTGCGATCGAGAAGAGCACTCCACCACCTCCCCCAGCTGGGAATTACAAGGGTGCAGATCAGGGAAATCAAGGACCGAACTATGATCAGCCTAATGACTTCGGGAATATGGAGCAAGTTAATGCTGCGGGGTACTTCAACTCTAGTGGGCATTGGATTCAAGGTAGGCAACGGGATGCACCATGGAGGGATCATCCAAACTTCCGATGGGGTGACGGGAGCCGAAATCAGAACCAAGGCCAGAGCCAGTATAACCCCCATCCGAACCAAAACCCTAACCGTGGACCAGCGAACCCAGACTACCAGCCCAACTGGTCAGGAAGAAACCAACATTCCCAAAACCAAAACCCACAGAACCCGAACCCTGTCTATGTGCCACCCCACCAGAGAAACTTCCAAAACTTCCAAAATCAGCCAAACCCAGGACCCCAAAACCATCAGAACCAAAATCAATTCCAAGGCCAGCACCAGAATCAATATCCTCAAGATCAGTACACCCCTCCTGCCCAGTATAACCAATACCCGCCTAATCAAGGCCAGCAAACCTCCCAGAACTATCAACACCAAGGGCCAAGTCACTTCCAAAACTCGAGCAGGTCAAGGAGATCCGTTGAAGACATGATGGGTGAAATGCTAGCATCACAACAGAGCATCAAAGGAGAATTGCAATCCCATAATGAGGTCGTGCAGGGGATGCAAAACGCCCAGAAGGAACATAAGGCGAACATGGATATGATGAATAGGCAGTTAGCTCAACTGGCCAGTTCGGTGGGTGATTTGAAGGGAAATGCAGGGAAACTCCCATCTACAGTCCAAATGCCCGAAAAGGCAAATGTGAGTAAGGTTACGTTGAGGTCGGGAACCACTTATGACGCGCCTCAACCGAAACAACCTGGTGGAGGATCTAATGGAATGATGGTAGGAGGTGATACCATTTCAGTGGATGAATTAGAGAGAACTATGCCTCGGATGAAGGATCCATTCTTCTTGGATGATACACCAAGTTTACGAGGTGAACCCGACACCCTACTGACCAGGAAGAAACCCCCTCAAGAGGTGGAACCCAGAATGGAGGCCCAGACCCAAGAACTACCCAAGAAAAACTCCAAGAAGGTTGCTGAAGAACCAGTAGAGAAAAAAAAAGGGGAGAAACCGTTCCCATTCCGATTTGTTACAAAGAGGAAGAAAGAGAACCCGGTTGACTACTTGTCGATTTTTGGGAAGTTGGATGTCACCATACCATTCCTCCAAGCCGTGAAGCTACCCCCTCTCGGGAAATTCATTAAGGACTTCATAGCCGGGAGAGCCCAGAAGGATGGCAAGATTATGGTGGAAGGAATAGCGTCAGCAATAGTGCAAGAGAAGTTACCACCCAAGAGAGCCGATCCAGGTATGTTCACTTTGCCTATAACTATAGGAGATGTGAAGGTCAAACATGCAATGTGTGATTTGGGGGCGTCCATAAATGTTATGCCATTGTCTATCTATAACCGATTTAAGGGAGTTAGATTGTCTAATACTAGGGTGTTGATCCAACTGGCTGATAGGTCGTGCATAAGTCCTGAGGGAGTTTTAGAAAACGTGTTAGTAAGAGTGCATGATTTTACCTATCCTGCTGATTTTTATGTGATCAAAATGAGTGAGCATGAAACTAGGGAATCTAGTGGAGTGTTGTTAGGAAGGCCATTTTTGAGAACGGCTAAGACAATAGTAGACATGGCCGAGGGGACAATTTGCATTGATTTCCATGGAGAGAAATTTACTTTTGATATCAATGAAGCCATGAAGAAACCGATTGATTCTGAAAATTTGTGTTATGTTGACGTGATTGACCCCCTTGTCCAAGATTTTCTTGAGACCGAACTATTGCAGGAGAAACTCCAAGCATTAGATGCTTATGAGCAGGCTGACGTCGAAGCCGCTGCATGGTGTGAAATGATCAGTAGCCAAGGGTTGACTGATGAAGAAATAGAAGCAGCAATCAAGGGATTCTGTCAGAAATCGGAGTTCACTGGAGCCGCAGGGGTTCAGCTACCAGCCAGTATAGAAGAACCATCGAAGGGAGGTTTAGAAAAAGAAGGAGAGATTGAGAAAAACCCTCTACCCGAAGACACACTTCCACCTCAAGTTGAGCTGAAGAAGTTGCCACCAAATTTGAAGTATGCCTTCCTTGGAGAGGAGAACTCTTATCCAGTGATCATCAGTAGCAGCCTCACGAAAGAACAAGAGGCTAGGCTACTGACCGTGCTGAGCAAGAACAAGAAGGCAATTGGATGGAGTCTTACAGATTTAGTGGGGATTAGCCCCGACGTCTGCATGCACCACATTAGGTTGGAGGAAGGAGCGAAGGCACATCGAGATGCTCAAAGGAAGGTAAACCCTAACATGCGAGAAGAGATATTGAAGGAGATCTTGAAGTTGTTGTCGCTAGGGATTATCTATTCAGTACCGGATAGTGAGTGGGTCAGCCCGATCCACATGGTCCCAAAGAAGTCGGGCATCCAAGTAGTTCAGAATGAGAGGAATGAACTGATCCCAACGAGGCTAGTCACGGGTTGGCGAATGTGCATCGATTACCGTAAGCTGAACAATGCGACCAGGAAGGACCATTTTCCCCTGCCGTTCATCGACCAAATGTTGGAGAGATTAGCTGGGAAGAAGTTTTTCTGCTTTCTAGATGGGTACAGCGGGTATTTCCAAATTTACGTAGATCCTGAGGACCAGGACAAGACTACTTTCACTTGCCCGTTTGGAACCTATGCATACCGTCGCATGCCCTTCGGCCTGTGCAACGCTCCAGGTACGTTTCAACGATGTATGATGAGCATATTTTCTGATTTGATTGAGGATTGCATAGAGATATTCATGGACGATTTTAAGGTTTACGGAGACTCGTTCGACTCTTGCCTTCACCATTTAGATATAGTTTTGGAGAGATGTCAAGCAAAGAGTTTGGTTTTGAACTTCGAAAAGTGTCATTTTATGGTCGCCGAAGGGATAGTTTTAGGACACGTGGTCTCAGAGAGAGGTATCCAAGTGGATCGAGCCAAAGTAGATGTTATATCCAAATTACCATTCCCTACTGATCAGAAGGGGATAAGGGGTTTTCTGGGGCACGCCGGATTTTATCGAAGATTTATCAAGGATTTCTCCAAGATCGCCCAGCCCCTTACTAGATTACTTCAGAATGACGTGGAATTCATCTTTGATGAGCAATGCAAGGCTGCTTTCAACCTTCTCAAGGAAAAGTTGATATCCGCACCTATCATAAGGGCTCCTGACTGGAACCTTCCGTTTGAAGTAATGTGCGACGCCAGCGATTTTGCGGTAGGAGCCGTGCTGGGTCAGAAGATCGACGGGAAGAGGTACGTAATTTTTTATGCGTCCAAGACTTTAAATCAAGCCCAGAGGAATTACGATACCACTGAAAAGGAGATGCTGGCAGTGGTGTATTCTTTCGAGAAGTTTAGGCCGTATTTGTTGGGATCTAAGGTCATAGTGTATACTGACCATGCGGCGATTAAGTATCTGATTGCCAAGAAGGAATCCAAACCACGCTTGATCCGATGGGTACTCTTGCTACAAGAATTTGACTGGGAGGTAGAAGATAAGCGAGGAGTCGAGAACAAAGTGGCGGACCATTTGAGCAGAATAGTGCAAGATGGAAACGGTGACGAAGTGCATGATAAATTTCCAGAGGAACATTTGTGTGAGGTGATTTTTGTGCCCAGAAAAATTGATTGGGAAGAAGTGTTCAAGCTTACTGGTCAGAATGATACAGCAAAAGGAAAAGAGAAGGTAGGGCAAGAGCCTTGGTACGCGGACCTGGCCAACTACCTGGTAACTGGAGAGCTTCCAGAAGTGCCAAGTGTTACCAAAGCCCAGAGAATGAAGATCAAGAGTGAAGCGAAATACTACTTTTGGGACGACCCCTATTTGTGGAGGATAGGGTCCGATCAAGTGATAAGGAGGTGCATTCCTGACTGGGATCAGCGGGATGTTTTGACCCACTGCCATTCGTTAGCATGCGGAGGACATTTCGGGTCCAAGAAGACGGCTAGGAAGATTTTGGATAGCGGCTTTTATTGGCCAACCCTCAACAAAGATGCGTACGAGTTTTGTAGAAGTTGTGAGCGTTGCCAACTAACCGGTGGAATATCTGCCCGGGATGAAATGCCACAGGTACCCGTAATAGTTTGCGAGTTATTCGACATATGGGGAATGGATTTCATGGGGCCTTTCCCTTCATCCTATGGGAATCTGTATATCCTAGTTGCTGTAGACTAAGTCTCCAAATGGGTGGAAGCCAAGGCCACAGGCACGTGTGAAGCCAAGGAAGTGGCCAAATTCTTAAAGAGTCATATCTTCAGCCGATTCGGTGTGCCCAGGGCGATCATATCCGATCAAGGTACACACTTCTGTAATCGCACAATTGAAGCTTTAATGAAGAAATACGGTGTGCACCATAGACTATCCAGCCCTTACCATCCGCAAGCAAATGGTCAAGCAGAAATCTCTAACCGCGAAATAAAGAAAATTTTGGAGAAGACGGTGAACACTTCTAGGAAGGATTGGAGTGTAAGGTTAGAGGATGCTCTCTGGGCGTATCGAACAGCCTACAAGACTCCCATAGGCATGTCCCCTTACCGGATTGTCTTTGGAAAGATGTGCCATTTACCAGTTGGAATCGAGCATCGAGCATACTGGGCAGTACAGAAAGTGAATATGGATGCTACAGCCTGTGAAGAGGAAAGGAAGCTGCAACTGCAGGAGCTTGAGGAACTTAGATTGGAGTCATTCGATTCCGCCATGTGGTACAAAGAACGAACTAAATTATGGCATGATCGAAATCTGAGGACTAAGGAGCTCCATGTTGGCCAGAAAGTACTACTCTTCCAGTCAAGATTGAAGCTTATGCCAGGGAAACTCAAGTCCAAATGGACAGGACCTTACATCATAACTGCACTCCGGTCCAACGGGGCAGTAGAAATTTCAGGGAGTTTTTCTAACTCTGAACCTTTCATAGTAAATGGGCATAGGTTGAAAATATTCAGGGATAATAGCGAGGTGGGTGTAGTGGATGAAATTCCACTACAGCCACTTACATCGGTTTCATACTGATCAGTAAGATAGGAATTTGGAATTCCGCGCGGCCAGTTTCCCTTTGAATAGTATGCATATACTGGCCAAGTTGAATTCCAAATTACCTAAGAAAGTTGTAAATATTGTAAATACGTAATTAATATTTGCACGCTAGATAATTCCTAAAAATCCAAAAAATATTTTCGGGCCTTAATTTTAATTTGAAGTGCGCATTGACCAAAGGATTGCTTGTCTGGTGCTATTTCAAAATGTTATTTAAGTGCCCATTTAAATTAGTCTCCTTTTTTAGGCAAGTAGAGGAGGAATTGTGGAAAGGACGAAAATTTGAATTAAAGCTTGTGCAGCTTTTGCAGGGTGACAGCAAGAGAAATGGCGCGTGAGCAGAGGGAAAAGACGCGCGGACCAATCAGAGGCCGGCAACCTCAACCGCCCTTCCCGTCTGAAACGTCGCGACCGGCTACCCTTGATAACCGGTTACAACCACCTGCAACTACTCTCTCTCACCCGAATTAAACTTACCGTCCCAACACTTTTCCCTCACAAACCCTCATTTTCAATTCGCTTTCAAGAAATCCTTGTCCATCTCTCTCGCGGAAACATCATTCTCAACCCTACCTTTTCACCATTAAATCGCAGATTTCCACTCATGGGGAAGAAAGCTTTCGCCCGGAAAATCAAACCGCGCCACCAAGAAACCCAGGAGGCGCAACCACAGCAAAATCCACCGCCACCAGCACCGACCGCTCAGCCACCACCTATGATTTCCATGGATGCCATGATGGCATTTCTTCGTCAACAGGACCCTACTCGGGACTGGACGGCGGCATTAACTGGTTTTGATCAAATGGAGGGCGTAGGAACCACACCCAGTGAACTCCCGTCTGCGCCGGACTGTCATGCAGCAGATTCAGTGCCGAATTCGGCAGAGCTCGACGCTATCACCGCACATTACGACTCCGACTCTGAGGAGCGTACGAAAAAGTCGAGTCAAGGCAAGACAACTCCGGAGGGGAGCGAAGGAACAGAGAAAACGCCCGAAGCGGAGCCGGTAGTTCAAGAAGTGAGAAGGCCGGAAATAGATTTGAATGAATCGGCCAGAAAACAAGGCCTAATGACAGACGAAGAATTTGACTCGATTCTGAACAGGGTCAACCAGAGAGAAGAGGACACTGCACCAATGGCTGAGGGTCTAGACCTCGCATTGGGGGCAGTAGGAAACAGGGAGAAAGCCACATCAGGAAACATACCGGAAGGCCGACCTTTCCAGTTGGTAGAAGGGGAAGGAGAAGCACCAAGTAAAGAAAAAGAGCCAGTAGATCCCCGAGTAGAAGTAGGGGATGGTAGAATGCAGGTAGGAGAGGAGGAAACAGCTGCAGAAACCAATGAACCAGAACCGGTGACACCTCCGGTAGTGAAGCCTAAGCCCATAAAGCTGGAACTGGTGGTGAAAGCAGACCCCAAGGCAGACTCGCCCAAACCGCAGAGAATTTCGCAGAGATGCTTGGGAAGGTGGGCAGCTAGTAGGGATCAGCCGAACACAGAGGCAGATCCCGTAGAAATCTTGAGTGAAGCTGAGGAGGAAGCCAGGTACCAGATAGAAAGAAAAAGGAAAGGAAAAGCCGTTGTGAAGAACAAGCCGAGTACCAAAAAACCGCGTACCGTGAACACAGGCATCGTGATCACTGAGGCTGACTAGAGGACCCCATCAAACCGGCAAACGCAGAGTGACAGTGAATATGAAATCAGTGAAGAATCTGAATCCGATAGCGATACGACCATGGAAGATGAGGAGTACAAGGAGCAGCAACTCCCTAACGATCATCGGGAACTATTGCATCCACCTGCAGAACCACTCCGATATAAGCGTTGGACGGTGGAGCTCACAGATGACGTGGTGGAGGGGATGCAATTTTTTGACTCCAAGGAGCTCCAATCCATCTATCGCACCAAGAACGCAAAAGGCAAGAAGGTTAAGTGTGGAAAGGTAATTCATCTCCCCTCGTTAGATGAATTGAAGGTTCGGGAATCGTTTCTCGCCCTTTTCCACGAATTGGGTTTTGAATGGCTGTTAAGGAATGAGAATTTGAATGTTCCGGTCGATTTGGCCAAAGAATTTTTCGCGACCTTTCGATTCAAGGTCACAACGGATTTGGATGTAGAGTGCATCAGTTTCAGAATATTTGGAGGAGAGATTAGGATGAATCTGATTGAATGGACTGTTCGGCTAGGGATATGCAGTTTGGAGGAGGCCATAGGGCCCGAGTGGAGAGATAGGGAGCGGGGGATTCCCCGCAGGCATGTGGACTTTGAGCCCCAGGTAGCTTGGGAAGAGCTTACTCACCCCGGGGCAGGACAGTTTCAGTCCACTATCTCCCGATCTATCCATCTCAACGATCCTAATCTACGCCTGGTTCAACTCTTCTTGGGTTACAACCTTTTAGGACAGTCGAATTCGGCAGTCCGGACATCGATGACGGAATTGTATCTTATGTGGTGTGCCAAGAGAGGCAAGAAGTTGCACTTAGGGTTCTGGACTGCATACACATGTCACCTCATCGCTACCCACCCAGCACGGAATATTTCCCTCTGCCATATATTGGGAATCTTTGTGAGAAACAACGTCACCGTTTCAGAGGACACAGACTTAACCCCCTTGACGATGGTGGACGCCCCAGGATTGTTTGATACCCCCCTATTTGTCCGGACGAATGCGGTATACATGAGGCAAGGCGTGCCACACTTCTACGCGATGGGAGAGGAAGCTACACCCACTACTCGGTTGGCAGCAGCTCATGAAGCACCGGCACACGACCAGAGACAAGAGGGGATGGAAAAAACTGTGGAGAAGATAGCGGAGGGAAGCAGACAGATAAGGGCAGAAATGATCGGATTGGCATCGGACCAGGAACAGCGTCAAGCCAGAATGGAGAAGGAAATGGATGAAGTTAGAGAGGAGAATAAGCAATTGAAAGCAGAGATGGTCAAGCTAGCGGCAGCGATGGAAAGGATGTTGGAGAAATCTGCAGAGCAGAAGACATTGGCTCAAAAGCAAGACGCTATGGAGACGTTAGTGACTACTTTGGGAGAGGAAAACCATCGATTGATCACGGAGATGGGCCGGATGGCATCCGTGATAGATGTGTTGTTGGAAGAAGTGACCAGCCGGAAGAAAGAACAAGCTACAGGAACAAGCGGCCATGGAGGCCAGGACGATGAGACCCACCGACCAGAGACAATGATAGACGAGCCCGAGGAAGAGAACGCCGAGGTGCCGGCAGCAGCCGAGGAACCGGCGAAGGAGAGTGAGGATCACACTGGAACGGAAGAGGAACCCCTGGAAAAGCAGCCTACACCACCTGCCCCACGGAGGAGCAGGAGACTTCGCTAAGACCACCCCCATCTGACCAGTTAGTTTTTCTTTTTATTTTCTCATTTTTTAGCTTTTCGTTTTTAATTGTGTTTTGTGTGTCTAGGTAGTATAATTTCTGTTTGTGCACAAACCCCGTTCATAACACTTAGCCTATTCTATAGTCTAAGTGTGAGAAGTTAAGGGTTTGTCTTTTGACGCATGTGTTGTGTTTTCTGTTTTTCGTAAGCATGATTGACGCACACTTAGTCCGTTGCACGGCCTAAGTGTGAGGAGTTTTGTATATATATGTGTTTTGTTGGTTGCTGTTTAGGTTTTCAAAATCTCACACTTAGCCTATTCCATAGTCTAAGTGTGAGAAGTTTTAGTTTTAATTTGTTGTTTTTGTCTGTTTGTCTATGTGTTCATCATACTGGCCATTACCTTTTCCACTTCACAGCCCTATCTGAGGGCAGACACTTGTGAAGTGGGAGGGGGGACGCAATGACCAGTATGATGAGTATGTGTATATGTGTAGTTTTTGTGTTCGTGCTTGTGTTAGTGTCCTGTTAGGTTTAGTTTTTTTTATTTTGCGTGTTGATTGGGCTTAAAACTCAACCGTCTTGAGCTGACGGTGAAGGGAACTGAGGGAGATAAGACGTGCTGGAAAACCGAAACCACCCTCCCTAGTACCTCCTAGTCAGGATAGATGATGTGAGTATGAGAGAAAAGCCCATACTTAGAGCCAAGCGCGAAAGCCCTCTTAAAATGTGAGTTATAAGCTTTAAGTGGAACCACTTTCCACATATATGGAAAAGAAAGAGAGGCTGCCACAAATTGCCTAGGAGGAAGTGACCACGGGTAGCAAAGACTGAAGGCAGTAGGAAACCCCCATCTAAAAAAAAAAAAAAAACCACCCTTAGAACCTTTTTTCCTAACTCTTTTACCCAGATAAATACCCCTAGCCACTGGGACTGTGTGTGTGCAAAGCGTGAGGCGAATGAAGCCTACTGGCCAGAAAGATGTACAAGAAAGCAGACTCCAGCTGGGCAAGAAGGTTCGGAAGGAAATCGACCAGGGAGTTATCCCGGGTCCACAAAAAGGAAAAAAAGAGGGAGAAGAAGAAGGAATAAGGGTGGCGAAGCCACAAAAAAAAAAAAAAAAAAAAGATTGTGGAGAAAAATGGTCAGAAACTTGACCACAAAAAAAGAGAAGGAATAAGGGTGGCAAAGCCACAAGATGATACTGAACAGTTGGAGACCCAAGCCAGAAGCGCCAGCTAAAAAGCAACTGATCAAAATCCTACAGCACACAGTTCTCCCGCATTAATAAATTAGAAATTTTGAAAACTTAGAGCCTTAGGAACATCTACCCCAAAACGCTGCAACCCAATAGCCCCATTACAAGCCTTTAAGTCCTTCAGTAGCTGCACGTGAGATCTAAGTCCGAAGCAAGTGTGGTTGAGCATATTGAGATAATGCGGTCCTAACATTCCTGGTGAGGTATGAGAGACCGAGTGAATCTAGTGTTTGGCCGAGAGTTTGGGCGATCTTGACAAACGGATGTACTGACCAGGAAGGAATGGGGGTGGCAGGAGTTCAAGGCTGTCTAAGGCCGGATTGCACCAGATCCCGAGGTAAGGGATGGTTGAAAATATAGCCCAAATCTTTGTGTTTGTGTGTTTGTGTGTCTTTTTCTGTGTGTGACCAAGTGTTTTTCTTTGCGTCGAGTCTAGTTTAGGTAGAGTCAGTCAGGGGGGTAACCAGGCTAGAATTCGACTTATTCGTTTTTGTTTGTTCTTCACGCTTGAGGACAAGCATGTGGTAAGTGTGAGCAGTTTGATAAGTCGTATTCTAGGCCTAGGTTACTGGTCAGTATGATGTGCGTAATTGAATTAAATCTTCAAAAAACTAGTTGCTTAAGCGTGCAGGGTAAGCATTCTAGCCAGTAGGCAGAGTTTCAGACACTTCAAGTGAAAAGGGCGTCAGGACGATTACGTACTGACCAGTATACATGCAAATATGGCTCGAGATGGAGAAGGAGGATAGCTGGGACTGCTCAATCACAATTAAGGGCAAAGAAGTCATCTCACCGCAAGGTCTTACCCTAAAAATCAAGGGTAAGCCTCCCTATAAAAGGAAGCCACTTGGAGAAAGAAAGGGGATAATCAATCGAATCATCATCATCACTCTTAGGTAGAATTCTCTCGGAGTTCAGTCCTTCAGCCCAGTCTAGAATCTCATTTCTCGCCACTGCCATGGTCACTTGAAGATTTAGATGTTTCCGGAATTCCAGATCGTCCGTTCCAGCCAGCAGAACCGTAGTTAGAGATATCATCGCCCGGAGTGGCAAAACACTTTTATTCGCTTTCGTAGTTTAATTTACTTGCTTTCTTTACGTTGGATCTTTGTTGCTTTTGGATATTTTCTGCTTTTGAAGTACTTGTTGAAGATCTGAACGTGTTTATGCTATGAAGTTGATTTCTGTTTCGGTTATTGTGTTGATTTATTTTCCTTCCTATTTCGCCTAGTTAGCTTAGATCTAAGGTTCCTTGGTGTTTTAAGTGCCGAAACTTTCCTTTCTTTGTTTCCGTCAAAATTCCTTTAGTTAAATGTGGAACTATTGATCGTGAGTGAATCGCTGCATGTGAAGTCTTGTTTGAGTTCGTTTTCGTTTTCCTGCTGACCAGTACGCGGAGTTGCATTTTCTGTGTTTTGATTTCAGATTTGGTGTTCTTATTTGTGGATCTGTGTTCGCGATTTGATAAACTGTGTTTCCGTGTTGAATCTGGAATTATTTTCTGATTTTGGTTTGTGTTGTTGAAGAAGATGATGTCCAAGTCTAATGTTGGGGACCACTTTGCTTTTTAGATGCTTTTTGCTTTTTGTCCTTTACTTTTAAGTTATAACCTGCAGATCTGTCAGCCTAGTCACCATGACTACCACTACCCTCTGAATATTCTGTCTAGCTCAAAATAGAATCCCGTACTTTCCAAATATTTTCTGTTACAAAAATGTCTCCCCATTTCCACGTACACAGCTGCACCCCTACACTCCTTTCCCCATTCTAGTCAGTAGGAAATTACCTTTAAGTTCTTGCCTAGGTAGAGACTCAACCCGAGCGTGGTAGCTAACCAAACCATCCAGAATATCACCACAATAGTTTTAACGCACCATCTCTGTGGGATTCGACCCTTACTACCACTATACTGATCAGTAGAAGTGGGTTGAGGAATTTTTGAAACCAGGGTCTAGGCTTAGTTAGGATCTCTATCCTGACCAGTAGGATATATCCTTGCTTGAACGACACCTAAGCACCCTGAGGAGAAATCCCCATCGTTTCAACTACTAATAAGTGCATACCCAATAAAGATTCAATCAACCGTTTTAGGACTAATTGTAACTTCTTTGGGCAGTGGAACCATCACCTTTACCAAACACCCCCACACTTTGAGGTATTTGTAGGATGACTTCCCTCTCTTCCACAACTCATAAGGAGTGACATCCTTACTTTTGAGTGGGATTTTGTTTAGGATGTAGTTGACTGTCAAAACAATTTTCACCCACATGTTCTGGGGCATCCCTGAGTTAATCAATAACGCATTCGTCATCTATTTAAGATTTTGATTCTTGCGTTCTGCAACACGATTAGATTGTGGTGAATATGGAGCAATCATTTGATGAGTTATACCACATGCGTTGCATAATTCGTCAAACAGGGCTATGTATTCGCCTCCTCTATCACTTCGAATCATTTTGATTTACAATCCAAGTTGATTCTCGACTTCGTTCTTATAATTTTTTTTGAACACTTCAATTGCTTCATCTTTACTTCTTAAAAGATAAAGATAGCAATATCTTGTGCAATCATCTATGAACGTGATAAATTACTTTATACCACTTCTAGTTTGCACGAATTTTCAATAACATACAACAATGTGAATTTTCAAAGGGTTTCATGTTTCATTAAATATAATGAAACGATAATCTAGTCATTTTCGCCTCAAGACAAATCTCACATTTGTTTTGGGTATTGACTTCTTTCGTATTTAGTAAATTCAAGTTTACTAAACTTTTATAGCATTAGGATTCACATGTCCTAATCTATAATGCTACAAATAGGAGGAAGTATTTGCATTTTCATTATTAGCCAATGGCCTTTCAAATACGGCGAATAGCCGATACACTTAGTTTTAAAAAAAGGACCCTCGGTTATATAACATTTTTCGATGGATTTTCCAAACTTATATACAAAGAACCTATCGGATTCAAATACAAGGTAAAAACCCCTATTTACAAGTATTGATCCAGAAACTATGTTCTTGCATATGTCCGAGACATGTAGCACTTTCTTAGAGTGATTGTCACGTCGGACGTCATCTTGAGGACCATATCTCCAAAGTCGACACATTTGGACGAGGCTTGGTTCCCCATGTCGAGCTTCCTCCCCTCAACAGTCTTGTAAGTGTAGAACTTCTATCGGCACACACGTAGGCAGTGACGCCCGTGTCGATGTACCAACCACCTTTGTTCTCGACGTGGTTGACTTCTTCAGTTACCACGGTGGCTATGTTGCCTTTGGCATGTTTGATAAATTTGGCTACACCAAGCTTCTTGGTTGGAGGCTTCATCTTTCTCCCGACATCTGTACGGGTGCCAAATGTCTCCCGACATCTCCCATGGAATGGGCGGGGCCAAATGTCTCCCGACATTTTTTTAAGACACGGACGGGTGCCGAACGTCTCCCGATATTTTCTAAGGGACCGACGTATGTCTTATGTCTCCCGACATTTGCTAAGGCACGAACGGGAACCAAATGTCTCCCTATGTCTCCTGACTAACGGGAGACCGACGGGTGTAAAATTTGTCCAGCCATTTCACATGGGATGTAAGGATGCAAAACGTCTACTGACATTTCCTAAGGCACGGATGGGAGCCCAGGTCTCCCGACGAATAGGAGACCGACGGGTGCAAAATTTGCTCCCGACATTTCCAAATGCACTAACGGAACGAAACATCTCCCATGTCTTGAAGGCAGAACGGGTGAGAAATGTCTCCCGTCATTTCCCATGCCACGGACGAGAGTCGAATGTCCCTCATGCCTCCCGACGAACAGGAGACGTCCCTTGGGACCTAACGTGCGCCAATTGTCTTCCAACATTTTCTAAGGCACGGGCGGGAGCAAAACGTCTCCCATGTCTCCCGACGAACGAGAGACGTCCATTGAGACCAATGGGACACGCCCAACGACCCTATGTCCTATCAATGAGAACGACGGGAGACGTCCCGTAGGACTTCCCTGTCATTGGTCATTCATGAGGTCTCTGCCCCACATTGAAGTCAGTCGTGTTGATCCCAACGACATCAACTCTCGTGTTGGACCCGACGGTCCCAGCACTCAATCCATAAGAGGATTCTATGGAGCCACTAAACGTGGAACCACTAGTTCTCGTGTTGGCCCCGAAGGACTCAACACTTGATCCGTTAGAGGATCTAAAGGAACCACTAATAATGGAACCATCGGTTTGCGTGTTGGCCCCGAAGGCCCCAACACTCGTGTTGATCTCAAAGGACTCAACACACAATCCATTGGAGGATCTTGCGGAACCACAAAAAGTGGAACCGTCTTTCTTCGTGTTGGTCCCGAAGGCCCCAACACCCGTGTTGACCTCGAAAGGTCCAACACTCGATATCCCATGGAACCACTTAATGTGGAACCATCAGTGCCACCAAAGGTGGATGCACCAAACGGGTTAGTAATCGTTCAAGGCGCTTGGGTAATCAATGGTAATGATGTGGACTCGACGGGAGTCGTGGTCATGGCGGGGACCCGACGGGGACCAAGCGGGGAACAGTGGGCACGTCGGTGTTGGAGTCGGGGAAAGCGACGATGAGGAACGCAGCAACGGGTTCCATCTCCACGCTAAGGTATTAGTTTCGAAAGTTTTAGATTCAATTTAAAGTCCAAACTCCCTCTTCAACGTCAAGTATATCTCGTCTTGCGATTGTTGTTCAAAATGATTGTTAACTGTGATACAAGGATACACTAACTGGGCTATACAACCCAATGAAGAATGGAGAAATTAAACGAAATAAACTGAATTGAAATTACAAAGAAGAATTCGAAAACAATAAACGGTAAAGATGTAAGCCGAGTCGAGGAGTCCTATTTCCGTAAGACGAGATACGCCCCGGTAGTACTCTCGGTTTGGCGTGTCGTCCCCAAAGATAAAATGGCTTCGTCTTGTTCGTTGCAGCACCGCAGACGGAACAAGCTCCGGCGAACTAGATGATGGCGAGGGCAGAACTTCGACGGGAAGACAATACAGAGAGAGGGAGAGAGCTATGCAAATGTGTTGTGTGCCTAATTGTGTGCAATGCATGAAGTGACTGCCTATTTATAGGCCAAGTCCACCCGCAGGAGCATTGATGGAGTAAACAACCATCATGTGTGTCATGATGGTTTAACTGTAACAGCCGGGGGTTACTGACTGGTGCACTACCCAGTGGGAGCTGAAGAGACACGATGCACCTGGACATGCTACACGACGGGATACACCATGGACCGTCGGGGTCCAGCGGGGACCTTTTGACTCCCGTTGTGAGTCGGGGTCCAGCGGGGACCTTTTGTCTCCCGTTGTGCGTCGGGGTCCAGCGGGAACCTTTTGTCTCCCGTCATGCGTCGGGGTCCAGCGGGACCATGACGTGGACCAGGACCCGTCGGGGATAGCGTGGAGTTTGGAGTGGTCTAAAAAGAACAAGCGGGGCTCGAACCACGCTCAACGACCAGCTCCAAAGAACAGTCCAAAGACCACCCAAAGACCATATGCCAAGATCCAAGGCACAAGGCACCCGGCACCCGGGGCACGGGTTACGGTGCACGGGTCACGGGCTGGCGGCGGCGGCGCGCGCGTGTTGGCTCTGTCACCCGTCTTATTCCACGATAATTATTACACATAATAATTCATCTGATTAAATACTTCATCAAAGAAGTTTATCATCCCCGATGTGGGATAATTAACATTTAGTTAATTAATCCCTTAGTTTTTCTCATAGCTCATTTCTAGCTTTATTGTGACCAACTTTAATACTATATTATTTCTCACTCACCGGGAATCGGATTTGAGACAATGAATATACTACGGTCATCTACTCGTAATGTAGATCGACATTATTGCATTTAATTTCACAAAATTAAATGTCTTATAGCATTTATTATTAGTCAAAGTCATTTGACCAATCATGATTCCAACAATCGGAACCGGAACCGGCATATTTTGCGGAACCGAAACCGCGGTTAACCGCCGGAACCGAAAACCTTGGGCATCTCTACCCTTAACTAGTCATATTTTTTCATCATTCGGGCATTGACTAAAAAATGTCTCATATTTAGGTAATTAGCATTTAATTTTAATTTTGAAAATAAAATGTCCCACAAAAATTTTCGACAATTATAATATTGACATGATAGTCTTAAATACTTGCCGCATATAACTTACTCCATGATATTGGCTGTAGGTGAAATTTCATCCCAACGAAAAAAATAAAACATATTCATAAACATAAGAAATGAGGAAAGAAAGAGATGGGGTCGATCTCCCAAAAATGGAAGCAATTCATCATCAAAGAAATGAGGAAACAAAGACAAATATAATGGGTGTAAATTAAAGTCAACTATGGTAAGAAAAGTGAAAAGCATATATACTTAAAATTGGGTTTAAATTTCCCTATTTTTGTTGCCACATATATTTAAAAGTGGGTTTGAATTTGGTGTAGAAGGTTGGAGATAACCTAAGATAATTATAAAAATTAAAATTTTTATTTTTAAATTCATATTTCAAACATTCTAAAAGTATAGAAATTCGATGTTAATTATTGGAGTTGGGGACGGCCATTTAATTGCATGTGACTGCTAGTGTTGGCTATTTAGATGCATGTGGCTATGCATCTACTACTACTATATATGCATATGTGAAAAATAAAGGAGCATGGTATGTATATATCAATTAATTAAATGTAAGAGGCATATATCAAGACAACAATATGGAAATGCAACCACATAACTCTAACGAAATTGACATGACCTTATTAAGGTCAAAATTAGATTTATATGTGAAAAGCCGAGAAAAAAAATGCCTCTTTGTGGTCGTGTGGAGCCATTTTCATATTTATAAAAACCAAATATATCAATTTTATCATATGGGAAATGGAAACTAAAATGAAATTCAAAGTTTTAACGCATGCCATTTATTTATTTATTTCTAAAATTCCCATATATTGTGTGAAAGACTTAGCCTCGGATTCTTCAATTGCTTTCTATTCTTTTTCTTCATTTTGCAATTTTAATTCACAAAGACAATACATATGATATAACAACTACATGCCGATTACATAATTTAATGTGAATTTCATAAATTCGGAGTACTACTAATAATTTAGTTTTGCTTACAAAAATATCACATTCCCTTTATGGTGGTCCATAACTCCATGCTTGCAACTTGCAACTTGGGAGCAAAAATGGATTGATCGGTTTGTCACATTACGAATGCGTAGCATCTGTACAAAAAATGGAATGCCAAAAGATTAAAATCCAAAAAATGGATTTAATTATTTTAATAAAATTAATAACTACTAGTAATAGCCATTATTACTTTTTAGTATACTTTGAATATACTACTTTAATTAAGAATTTACTTTGAATATCAACTATTGTATTCGAAATTAAAATTGCATGCCATCATAATTTTCAAATACTACTGACTACACACACTTTATAGAATGAAAAAGGTAATTTATACCTAATTATAATGTGTAGTCAAAATTCGTGCCACCTAATTAGTCCTCTAATCCTTCTCGGATGCCCCACAGTAGTATATACTTTCTATTACTAAAATAACCTTATTTCATGTTTGTGAAAGATAATATATAAAGTAGTAAAAAATAAAGGAAATAGAATAATTGCATATAAATTACACGTAACAAATAACTTTAAATTCATGAGTGATTAGGGTCCTATGAGGCACACTCCTGTCCATCTAAAATATGTGCATTAAAGTAATTTACATGTCATTTTCATTACTACAAAATTGTCTACATATCAAGTAGGAGTACAACATATTTTTAAAAATTCAATTATTATTGATTGGTTTATCTGTTAAACAAAATAGAAAACAGATGTTTTGTTTATACACAATTTTATAGAGTATACATATGTCGTACATGGATTTTGGATCTAATCTCAAATACATAGGTAATGTGCCCATTCACATGTTATATTACAAGCATGAATTATATGGTTCCTGCAACTTTACTTTTATGACAATTGTATTTTTTTAGTTTATTTCTCATATCATTTCATGGCAACACGCTATATTCATTGACAATAACAACATTTTAGTCACAGCTGCAACACCATTTTTGTGATAGCTGCATAAAAAAATTACAATTCAGATCAAATCAAATTGAGAATTAGATTTGAGCATGTGAGGGGAATTTTTTCCATCAAATAGTATTGTCACATTTAGCGTTTTATGCCAAAAAATTATTTTTATATTGAGAAAAGGACACTATTGCAATTTGAACCCAGTTTAGAGTAAAATGATACAAAATATAGTCTATTAGGGTTCCATAAAATTGCCAAAAATATATAGATATGCCTATTTTTATATTTTAGTCCGTCCCATAAAAATAAGCATTTCTATATAATTTTGATAATTTTTTCTCTAATAAAGTAGGCCTCAGCTTATATTAAGTTATTAACAATACTTTAATTATTTTTTCATTATATTTCCATCATAGCGAATTGTACATTAAAATTTGAATTATCACAAAATATACTATTTATGGAACAGATGAAGTATTTTATATTAGGAAAAATGGCCAAAAGAACTATTATTATAAAGTTTGGTCAAATTCTGATTTATCACGTAACTTTAAAATATTGTCAATTTTAACTTTGATGATTTTTAAAATTATCCCATATAATTGAATTTAAAAAAACTGAGCATGACGTGAACATAAAAAATGTATGATATGGATGCCGGAATTGAGCATACATTTTGAGTTTTTGAAATATTGATATATTAATTTAATTCTAAAGTTCAAATCATACACTCAGACAATCAATGTAACGCAGATTACATAAAATTCCGATTGACAATCTATTGTCAATATTATAATTGCGTTAAATACATAAAGTTGCAATTTGAGAATCGATTGTCAATATTATAATGCGTTATATACATAATTTGCCAATTATATTTAATCTGCGGTACATTCTTATCTTGAGTTGATGTAATTGGAACTCTAGAACAAATTTAATAAAAATGTTTTACGTGGTTGTAATTTTGACAAAAATTGAACAATACTTCAACTGCAATCCAATAATTATTCCTTTCATTAGCCATCAAAACAAAAACTCCAAAGAGAGATATACTTTGCTTGTAGTGGTGTAAAAACATCTTATTTCTCACTCTTTCTTCATACTAACCTCATCAACAAGACCCCCCAAAATCTAAAACAAACCCTTCCACTTTTCATTTCTCTCCCTAAACCAGACGATAAAAATCAATTCTTGCCAAGTTCTTCAGCAGAAAATGGGGCAGTCCCTCAACAAATCAGGTAATCATATAGCTCCCGGAATTCAATGAAAATACAGTAGTATAATTCTTGTTGTGCAGGAAGTGAAGAGAAGGAGAAGGAAATCGAGCCCGTGATCCTCAATCACTACGACAAATACTTCAGCAACACCAAGGATTGGAACTACGCAGATTTCTACCATGCTGTTTGCCAAATAGTCGAGTAATTATCTTCATACTTACCATTTTCGAAATTTAATGATGGATAAAAACAGTCTCTGAATGCTTATAAACGTCACTTTTCCTACAGAGAAATTAACAGAACTATAGGCCGACCTCAGTTTAAGGTGCAAGAGAAAAGCAAGCTCCAACAAACCTATAATGCAAGCTAACTCCTAATTTTTTTACCTATTTATTCTGATGTTTTAAGGCAAACAATAGTCACTTTCCTATAACATCTCAGACAAGTCGTTCTTCTGTTCCAGAAACACAGGGGAGGCGAGGGGACACCGTTGAAAAAGGAACAGTTTCAGAAGATCTTGAAAGAAGTGATTCTTGACACAGGGGTTACCAACATAGGAGGAGCAAAGGATATGTTCTTTTACCTGTATGGAGTGCCAGCTGCAGCCTTGTTCTTAAAGCAACGTCTGGCTCCGAAACTTATCCCAAATGAAGTTCTCATCCCTGTTGTCACTTCCGCTACAGTCTTCCTTCTCGCAAAGCTCAACAAACTATAGTAATTCCAACAGTTTCATCTTATCACATTGTATTTCTCAAGCAGCTATGTTCGTGAATCTTAGTCGGAAATAGAGTCTGTGTCCGACACAATGAACAGGGTGCTTCAAGACCATTCATGGTACCATCACAATCAAAAGACATTAAGACATAAAGGAAAGAGATAGGTATTAAATTATCAATGAGCCCAAAAACAAACCATGGAGTGACATAAACAGACATTTAATTAGTAACATTACAATGTACTTGACAATGACAGAAAAAACAATCACCTAAGAATATTAGGTCTTGATTCTGTAATAAAACCATCAACCACACAGGTCGAAATACCTTATTGCGTTTATCAGGGCATTCTTATTTAAACTATCAACCATGAAAAACTTCAATTATGAAAGAAAAATCTCTACGAATCGTCAAATCCCACTTCAGAGCATTTGTTGACATACTGACGACTCCAAAGACTAATATTAAAAACTTTTAGATTTTCAAACTTTCATCATGGCAGACACCACACGGAATGCTTCAGATGAAAGAACTTCACCAGCCACAAAGGTAAAAGGATTTGCTAGAACTTCTACAAATTCCCATCCAGGCCATCCACCACAATCCAAATATCCCTGAAGGCTTATCCAAATGATCCGACCAGAGAATGCATTCAAGCTTATACGATTTCCACGCGCATTACTCACTGAATTATAAGCTCCATTCAAACCATCTGCCAAACTTGACACAAGCTGCAAGAAAATAAAAAAAAAAGGTCATTCCACATAACCTCAAACGGAGAATGCAGAGAAAAGGTTCTATAGTTGGGGAGAGGTGGAGAGAAAGACCTCTTGGAAAGCAGGTGCCTGCAACGCTCCAGACCAACAATGTTCCATTAAAACTTAATAACATTGCCCATTTCCAAACATTGACGGACGAAATGTAGCACCCAAGAACATTTGATGCTGCAGCAATTTGGAAATCACCATAATGTGTAAGAAACCAAACTCAGTAAGATACTAGAGTGAAACCCTTATGCCTAAGATTAATTTGGTAATACTGACATTTTTTAGTAATGAGATATTCAAGGACCCCGCATATAGGTATATACTCCCTCCGTATTCAAAAAATAGAAACATTTGAAACGGCATGGGTTTGAAGGTACCACTGATAAAGTAAGTGAAAGAATTGGTAAAGTAAGAGAGAGGAAAAGAAAAATGAGTAAAGTAAGAGAGAGGAAGAGAAAAAGTAGTGAAAGTAGAGTTAGTGGATTGTGGGGTCCATGTCCTAAAATAGAAAGATTCTAATGTTTCTATTTTTAAGGAACGGCCCTAAATGGAAATAGTTGATATTTTTAAAAAACGGAGGGAGTATAAAAATAAACATGCATGCCACAAGGAATAGACATTACCTTTGCCATCTATGCTTCCTTAATCATCTCACACAAAGAAACGACTTTCCCAAAGTGACTGTCCTTGATACTGCTGCTGTGGCAAGCCAAGTTGTTGGTTTCCTTTCTGAAATTCTTTCTGCTGCTCCTCATAGTGCAGCATATGTTCTGAAAAGGGATGGTCCTGCCAGCCTTTCTGATTATTACTCAGGACTTGTATCGGCACCTGCTTCCCAGGGAAAGGGAAATTAGCAGTTCCCATTAAGCCATTAATATTGCTCACAGAAGGGAATGCAGGGACGACATGATTCCCAGAATTGCTTAACCCAACACCTTGATTGGATGAAGACAGCTGATAGCCATCAAGCCAGCTGTAATCATCTGTTTGAGGAATTGAAATTTCATTCTGGGGCATGCTGTTGAACAATGCTTCATCCACAACCTTGGAAGGAACAGAGCCAAAACCAGGTGGTGGACCGATGTGTCTAACAGGTCGACTCACTGGATTCTTTTTTGAGCCAGTCGGCATGACCAATGATGGTTTGGCGCTCAGGCCATCAACGAATGAACCAGAAGTTAGGATAGAGTCAAACTTAGACGGCACACTAGCTTGTGGATTCATAACAGGATAGTAATTGCTAGGACCAGCATTGATAAATTGGGGGTAAGGCAAGGAAACAGGTGCATGCTGATAAAGTCCAAACTTATCTTGCAGATCAGATTTCACTCCATTTTCCATCAAGTTCATCTGGGAAAAACCATTTGCAATAGGCGAGTGATTTGCTGACCACATCGATGTGCTGGGTTGGATGGGTTGCGGATACTGAGTAGTTCCATTAGCAACAGTGTTAAATCCGGGTGCAGAAGATTTCATGCCTGCAGTCACCGCACTCTGTAAGAGGAACCCATCTTGCACAGCAGAGGGAGATCCCTTTTCATTCCCAAAATCAACCTTGCTAGCCTCACCAACAGAGGCAGAAATCCCTGGAGAAGTCAATTTCAGAGAGAACTCATCCATATGCCTTTCAGTAGTTGGAGGCTTAAATACAATCACCTCGTCATCTTCATCATCCGCTTCCGCACCCACCACTATCTTTGGCAGAGCAGCCAGAGCCATTCGACCTTTCGATGAAATATCTAGCGAGTTAACATTCACATTAGGTTCCAAATGACTGGGAAGCGAAAGATCATCAGAAATCTGAGATTCAACACCAAAGACAAACTTTTTCATCTGATCATCGAAATATACTCCATCAGGGCCAACTCGAACAACATTAGCAAGAGCCTTTCCAGCTGCTATAATCCTCTTTACACGTGCAATCCTCTCTTTGCTGCCTCCATCACCTCCAAATAAGTGCTTCCTTGAAAAATCAAGGATGAGTTGAGCAGGAAGCAGAGGATGGAATCCTCTCAACTCAAAATCTTCAGGTAATGCAAGGCAATTAGCAGTTTCACTCTCATCATACTTGCTCATATTTGAGAAACATGTCTCATCTTCATCTTCATTAATCGACACGAGGCCACTAGACAAGAGCTTATTCAGAAATATGATGCATTTATTCCAGAAAAAAGATCTTGCTTTAACTTGTTTTTCCTCCAATTCACTGCCAACAGCAAAATCCTGACGACACGCCAACCACTCTACAAACACCATAATCCCAGGTAGCAAATAGCTTAATGAGGGATCAGTTAAATGGCTGCACCGCTCAAGAATGCTGCCCACAAATTCAAATGCAGCAGTAAAAGCATTTTGAAGCAGGACAGTGCGTTGTAGAATGTCAGCATAGGATTGGTTTTCACCTTCCCTGCTCACATTATGCACAGTGAATATTAGGACCGCAATCATTCTAATGATTGCAAGCCTACACTCAGCTGCATCTGAACCAAAGTTGAGCTCGTCATCAGCCCCACTGGAAAGAAGTTCCAATAAATCACTTTTAACCATAGAGAATGCTTCAGGAAAGATTTCGAGGCTGGAATCATAACAAAAGGAACAAGTGTCAGTAATTGTCTTCTGCAACTAGAATCTTCTAATGCTCTACCAAATTCAGAACCAACCTCGTGCGCGTGAAGAGAATGCCATTCAACCTAACAAACTTTGTAATAAAAGCTTTGAAGAGTTCAGACTTATTTGGAGCTCTTTCCTTCATTGCACTAGCTACTGGCTTATTTTCCTTCAAGGCAGGCCTTGGTTCGCCTTTGCCTTTTCCCTTTCCAGGCAACCTTGCAGGCGACATCTTCACAGAAGGAGCTTTACCATCACCAAGTATCTGGGAGTAATTCTGACGATTCTGTAAAATAAATGAAAGAGCATTAAGAGAGAACTATAGGGATTCCATATGTATCTTCACCCATTCTGTAACCACTTTAAAATATAACTGTTGTTCAACACTTCCAGAACCACAAGACTTTTAAAAATGAGCAGTGACGGCAGGAAGTTCTGACTTGTAGGTTATTTTCTAAACTTAAGGTTCTACAGAATTAGTTGGCAGGTCAAGTAACTCAGGATGCAAGAAATTGAAGTTGTGCTGTCACAGTAGTCTGGACACTGTTTTTACCTTCTCAAACGCAATGATTAAGTTGTCTCTTGCAGTTACAAATGGGATATCCACAGCTAGACTTCGAAAATAGCGATATATCGACAGCAGTTCATCATTTGAATATCCAGCCAGTATGGCAAGCTAAAAATTGCAAAGGACAACACTCAATTAATGCGACCAAGAGACTCAACGAAGTCAAGCATGCTAGTTAATAGGAAGTAATTAACAAAATAATAATATTGATGTATCAGTGCACCTGATGATGTGGATTACCACTTGAAGGCCATATTGAGGAAGCTTGCAAATAATAGCTTGATGCTGCTGCAAAATCCCGGGCTTTAGAATCCCATTCTCCATATAGGCTTTTGTAACGAGCAAGATCACCCAAATAGATCAGACAGCGATGACATGACATCAAACCTTTTTTCCCCTCTGGAGATTTATTTCCATCTTTTGACACTGGGATCTGATTTTCTGGATCATCAGAAGAATGTCCCAATGGGAGTCCATACTTAGATCTTATCTTCAACATCAAATCATGATAAAATCCAGTAGCCTCAGAGAGGAATGTCTTAAACTGAGTACGGATCTTTGTAAGTCGATCTGGTACCGCACGAAGTGTCCCTTTACCATTTTGGGGTGCAGGTGATCCTGCCGAAGCCGCTGCAGCAAAGAGAGCCCTTAGCTCCTCAATCCTCCTATAATGCAATTGCCATAGAGCATATTCTATATCATGTTGTTCAGAAAAAGCATGGTCTTCAAGGAGAATTGCTTCATAATTTTCACGCATATTCTGCCATGTGTTAGGATCTGAAGGGATTCTGGCCTGCGCTGCTTTCCTTCGCTTGTTCTCCAACTCAACATTCTACAACAGGACAAAGAAGTCAAGTCAGACTAGAGAAAATACACCATTAACTTTTTAGGCAGACGGAGAAATAAAGATGCAATACTTTTTAGGGGTGTCAATCCCATAACTTTTGAAACTGGAATATAAGATCAGAAGATTTTAATTTTTCCCAAATGTCCTATGATGATCCAAATCAAAACTGATGTGTCAAAATTAAATATAATGTAGCAGCACAAGAACATGGTTTTTGAAAAATCATACTCCCTCCGTCCCCAAAGAGTATGAACAATGAGTTCGGCACGGGTTTTAATATATAAGGGGAAAAGTAAGAGAGAGAGGCAGAAAGGGTAGTGGAAATAATGTTAGTGGAGAGTGGGGTCCACACTATTGTAATGGTATGAGTTGTAAATAAGATGGTATGGAAAAGTTATGATTTTATATACCAGTTTTAAAAGAAGTTAATGTAAAGTTGTGATTCAAATGGTAATTATTCCGACTTTTTATGATGGCATGGCAAACACGAGAATCAAAGGAAGTAGTAGGAGATATATACCTTGTTGAAAAGTTGTTGAACACGCTCTCTAGAAGGATTTTCTTTGGCGTTATCCATCAGCAAGGTCATCTTCCATCAAATGAATGATTGCAAAAGTCAATTGAACACAATAGAGACAGTAAAAATACACAACATCTTCATAAGAAACTGACAATGGAATAAAATAGTAATCAGAAATAAAGGGTAAACAAAAAAACAAAGTTCATCGTTATGTGCACCAAATTTTATTACAGTAATTTTGAAAAATAGAGATGCAAAAAAGCATACCAGCCAGAGCGAAACACATGCAAATATTATACTAATCTGATGTCTGCTATAGTGAATACACCTTATTCTTACAAAGGTGCAGCTAAAAGATGCCCTCTTTCAAGCCATGAAATCAAACATTTCAATTTTCAACTGCATAATATCATCTATGTAATAAGTATATTCAGTGTTCATCACACGCCCTAAAAGCGCATAACCAACAATAAATCATACTAATATTTTGCATTAGGTCTAATTGCCAACCCTTTACATTTATATGGGACTATGGGAGTTCGGCAAGGATAAAAATAAGTCAAATAAATAAAAATTAAGTCAAAGCAAGTCTTCATCATAATCAAATAAAGGATAGAATGTCAATGCTCATAAAAGTTGCTCGGATGAATGTTTATAATTCAGTTCCGGAGAGGATTAAATGTTTAAAAAAAACATGCAAGTCAAAACCTTCATTCTTATTTTATTGATACTTACAATAGGACTACAAATATAAATGAACATGAGCAACAATTGGACATGAGCTAAAACATGACAAGACAATTGATTGATAAATGAACCAGATCCCAAACCCTAAAATCATCCATATTGACCGGCATGTGGAAACAACTTCGCATATTTTAGGTTAAATTAGGTTAAATAACTATAAAAACATCAGATATTAACCACCAAGTCCATCAAACATACAAAACTTTAAATTAGACCGACTAAATACATCAATCAAACAATGAGAATTATCATCATAAAATCTATAAGTGCACAGCAACCATAATCTCCCAATAAGAAACCAAAAGAAACTCACCACCAGCAAAACAACTGCACCAGATCGGAAAAATTCCACAGATAAAAACTGAGAATGATTACCCCAATTCAAATTTCATATCCATTCAATCTAGGGTTTGTAATTGTGGACTCTGATTTTGGTGGGTGTTCTGTATCCTCGAAATTCATTAATAATCTAAAGGATTTTCTGATGCCATAGGATTGTGGGAAGTAGAAAAAGTGATGAATTGGTTGAGAGGGAGGGAGAAGGTGAGGGGAGGGAGGCGACTGGGATGACGATGACTTTTTGATTTTTGATTTTCTATTTCTATTTTTGAATTATGTATTTATATTGGGAAAATCATGAAAATCAACCAAGTTTACTCCATACGCAGCCGTCACTGTGTGTAACTCACCTCCTCAAAAATAAAATTGTTTTTTTCCTTCTTATTTTAGGGTAAAAATAAAAATCAAATTGGATATCACTTTTTGTATACAAAATTAATTCAAGGGACGTTAAAATGATTAAATTGTTATTAGGAGGGCTAATTTATAGTCTATTGGTGATAATCTATAATTTATTCAAAGCTAATCAGATATGAATTGCGTGAATATTTAGTCCTCTTATATGAAATGTATATATTCCTTTATTAATTTTTTCAAAAAGGTAGTGCGCTTATATTTAATAGTACTCCCTCCTTCCCTTAAAATTTGACATCATATGACCCGACACGAGTTTTAAGAAATGTAATAAAAAGTGAGTTGAAAAAGTTAATGTCACGTGGATACTACTTTTATATATTAGTTTTGAAATAAAATGTGAGAGGGAATGAGTTAGTGGAATGTAGGGTCCACTACCAAAAATGGTAAAAGTGAAAGGTGACAAATTTTTAGGGACGGGCGAAAAAGGAAATAGGTAACAAATTTTTAGTGACGGAAGGAGTATTAATTTTTTTACTTTTTTTTAATTAATGTATTTTAAAAATTTAATATTATTAGAGAATTTTCTCGTATATGTGTCGTAAATTTAATTCCGTATTTTGTATGATTGTTTAATTATTTGTTTTTAGTGCTGATGATGTGACAAGGCTATGGCTGGGCTATTGCTTATCCAGTTGCTTGTCCAGCTGATGTGGTAAGAGGAATTTAGTGCTGCTGATGTGGTATGGCTGGGCTATTGCTTGTCCGCCGACCACTGGAGATGCTCTTAAAGGAGCGAAGTTGTCTGGATCCTTGCACTGGGCAAGGAGTTTCTGTTTTGCGCTGCAGTTTTCAGTGCTTACGGTTTCATACTTCTCTGACTTTCTCTTTTTAGCAACTTCATTCTTTGAAATTAAGCATGATGGTTAGGCATATGTTGTAGTGTTTTAACTAGTGGTATGTTAATGTGGTTTTTGCTGAGGACCTCTAAGAACTTAGCAAATGGAGTTATCAGCCTAAAATGAAAATGAGGAGTGTCTGACCCAAATAAGGTCTGAACTCGAGTATTATTCAACTTTTTTTTTAAAATGCCGCTGCAAAATTATCATTTTTTTCTCTAAAAAAATTACACTATTAAGTATGAGGCCTCTCTGCTTCTAAAAACTGTTACATAACCTTTTAAATTGTGACTTTTTTCGAGTTAAAGAAGAAAAAGATGCCAAAGTCAAATTAAATCCCTAAATCGCTACAAGAGTGCCTCTCAAAACTCAAAATCTCAAACAAACAGTTTCTGCAGCGCCGGCGACAAATACTTCCCGGCGGCGGCAAGGAGAAGGAAGACGAGAGGTGGGGAATTATACCAAAATATCGGAATACCGGACTTACCATACCGAAAACATACTAAAAATAATGATTTTTCGGTATACCGTAGTTTTTGGTACGGTAACGGTATTAGATTTCCTATACCGCAGTATACCGTTGATTATTAAATATAAATATATATATATATATAATATATATATATGGGTGCATTATAATGATAACCCCAATTTCCGTAATAACCCTATAACCAAATCTGGACCACACATTTTTAAAATCACGCGGTTGATATTCAAACTTAGATTTACTTCATAAAAAAAAGCGCGGGGGTAAATATGTCAATTCGCTCATGATAAAATTTACGTATCCAAATTTCGCTCATTTAATTTCTGAATTTCTCTCATTTTATCATTTTATCAGTCAGTCAAAAGTATCATTTTATCAACTCAGAGTATCATTCTATCCGGGAAAACTATCATTCTATGCAATAAACCTATCATTTTATCATTTTATCAGTCAGTCAAAAGTATCATTTTATCAACTCATAGTATCATTCTATCCGGCAAAACTATCATTTTATCAGTTTTATGTCATTTTGTCACGTTAAAGTATCATTTTATCAGCTTATATGAAATTTCTTCAGCTAAACTATCATTTTTATAAGGTTACTGTCATTTTATCCGCTTAGATTATCATTTTATCAGGCAAAAGTATCATTTTATTAAAAAAAAATGTCATTTTATACACCAAAAATACCTATCATTCTATCGGCTGAAAGTATCATTCTACCCGACAAAACTATCATTCTATCGGCTGAAAGTATCATTCTATCCGGAAAAACTATCATTTTATCAGTTTTATGTCATTTTGTCACGTTAAAGTATCATTTTACCAGCTTATATGCAATTTCTTCAACTAAACTATCATTTTTATAAGGTTACTGTCATTTTATCCGCTTAGATTATCATTTTATCAGGTAAAAGTATCATTTTATTAAACAAAAATGTCATTTTATACACCAAAAATACCTATCATTCTATCGGCTGAAAGTATCATTCTACTCGACAAAACTATCATTCTATCGGCTGAAAGTATCATTCTATCCGCAAAAACTATCATTTTATCAGTTTTGTGTCATTTTGTCACGTTAAAGTATCATTTTATCAGCTTATATGCAATTTCTTCAGCTAAACTATCATTTTTATAAGGTTACTGTCATTTTATCCGCTTAGATTATCATTTTATCAGGTAAAAGTATCATTTTATTAAACAAAAATGACATTTTATACACAGAAAATACATATCATTCTATCGGCTGAAAGTACCATTCTACCAGGCAAAACTATCATTCTATCGGATGAAAGTATCATTCTATCCGGCAAAACTATCATTTTATGCAGTAAACCTAACATTTATAAGCTAAAAGTATCATTTTATCAACTTAGAGTATCATTCTATCCGGAAAAAAACTATCATTTTTATAAGGTTTCTGTAATTTTATCCGCTTAGATTATCATTTTATCAGGTAAAAGTATCATTTTATTAAACAAAAATGTCATTTTATACACCAAAAATACCTATCATTCTATCGGCTGAAAGTATCATTTCTACCCCGGCAAAACTATCATTCTATCGACTGAAAGTATCATTCTATCCGGCAAAACTATCATTTTATGCAGTAAACCTAACATTTATAAGCTAAAAGTATCATTTTATCAACTCAGAGTATCATTCTATCCGGCAAAACTATCATTCTATGCAATAAACCTATCATTTTATCATTTTATCATTTTATCAGTCGGTCAAAAGTATCATTTTATCAAATCAGAGTATCATTCTATCCGACAAAACTATCATTCTATGCAATAAACCTATCATTTTATCATTTTATCAGTCAGTCAAAAGTATCATTTTATCAACTCAGAGTATCATTCTATCCGGCAAAACTATCATTCTATGCAATAAACTTATCATTTTATCAGTCAGTTAAAAGTATCATTTTATCAACTCAGAGTATCATTCTATCCGGTAAAACTATCATTCTATGCAATAAACCTATCATTTTATCATTTTATCATTTTACGTGATATTTGACGAAATTCAGAAATTAAATGAGGGAAATGACAGTTTTACCCCCGCGCTTTTTTTATGAAGTAAATTTAAGTTTGAATCTCAAAACTATCATTGTATGCAATAAACCTATCATTTTATCATTTTACGTGATATTTGGCAAATTTCAGAAATTAAATGAGAGAAATGACAGATTTACCCCCGCGCTTTTTTTTATGAAGTAAATCTAAGTTTGAATCTCAACCGCATGATTAGAAATATGTGTGGTCCAGATTTGGTTATAGGGTTATTACGATATTTAGGGGTTATCATATGATCACGACTCTATATATATATATATATATATATATATAGGGTTTTGATCTATGCAAAACTATATTTAAATACAGAAACGCAGAACAATATCATAATTAGGTCACTTTTAGGTCATAATTAGATAATTTTTAGGTCATGCTAACAAAGCATGACCTAAAACGATCTTAGCATGACATTAAACTCAAATATTATAATATGACCTAAAATTGCTTAATTATGACCTTCCGTGTTTTTGGTTAATTATTGACCATTAGATCATCTAATCCTAGGGCCAAGATTTGGTCTGCATTTCTGGATTTAAACACATACTTATTTTGATCATCTCCCTATATATATATATATATATATATATATATATATATAGGGTCATGTTAAAGTCCTTTTCAATGCTTAGATTTAAGTTCCAATTTGATTTGTATCGTTGGATCTGATAGATGGACGACGCTGATGTAATTCCTAATTAAACATTCCGTACTTCATTATTTGGGTTATTGCGTTCATTATGAGGGTTAATTAGTAATTTTACAGTCTAAAATCTGGAAAAAATGAGGAGCCGCGATTTGAGCGGGATACCCCCACTACTTTCCATCAACCGCCCCATTCAATAGAAACGCGAATTTACTCCCGCTTCTCTCTCCAATGCGTCTTCTCAAATTCCATTCAACTAGCAAACTCTAGCCGCCACCGCCATTGTATTCGACGGTTAAACCGAAATTCAAGCCGTTTTACAGTCGATTTTCAGGCTTCGGTTCTGTTCTGAACAATACGCCACTGAGATTCTAGGAGAGGTAGGGTTTTCCGATTGTTAATTTCGTGTTTCAATAACCCTTGCTTCAAGATTCGCCAGTAACACAACACCCACACCACCATTCAGCAGATTACCGCAAATCCGACATATTTGTTACTAAAACCAATCTCCGTTTTTGTGTGGTTGGATTCCTTCGCAGATCTTAAAATGACAAAAAGAGGACGACCAACTAATTCACAGCAATCCCAGCAAGAGGGTGAGCTTTTGTCTGTAGGTTCAATTCGAATTGCTTTGTTTGTTTGGTTTGTAAACCCGCACGGGTGTTAACATAATTTGTACATTATTTGCATAATTGTGTGAATTAAATTAACTACTGTATCCATTAGTCGTATGCTGGTTGATTTTATTTGTATAAAATTATTCAATGTTGGCGTGTTCATTAGTGTGATGGATATGGACATTAGTTGTGTATTTTGCTGGGTTGAAGTTGTCGAAGAGTTGGTGTAATCTGTATATGTGCATTCCCTGTTATGATAAATGGATTATAAAATCTGTTTGTTCATTACTTGATATAAACTGTACATTATTTGCCAATGTGACTACATTATTTTAACATGTAAATGCAGTTTGCTCATATCTTTTTTAAATTGTCAGATAACAAGTGTAATATTTGTGGTTTTTGTATCTCAATCCATTAGTATTACTGTGTGAGTACGTTGTGAATGTTGTTGGTTGGATTTTAGATTGTGAAAGAGTAAATTCAGAATCTGTTTGTTCATTACTTTATTTAAACGCTTCATTATTTGGCAATGAGACTACATTATTTTAGATTCTGAAGGAATTAAGGTCGTTTCTGAATTAAATTGGCAAATTACAAATGTGATATTTGTATATTCATTAATTCATATATACTTTGCATTATTTTGAGATGTCAATGCATTATTTTACTATATCCATGAATTACCTGTATGAGTAAGTGGGGATTCTGTTTTTGGAAAAAGTAAATAGAGAAGCTGTTGGTTCATTACTTGAGGTGATGTCTGCATTATTTGCCAATGTGACAACGTTATTTTAATCTGTGAATGCATTATGGTCATTTCTGTTATAAATTGGCAGATAACAAATGTAATATTCGCATATTCATTAATTAATATAAACTCTGCATTATTTTTATATGTCAATTCATCATTTTCATTAGGGGTGTGAATTCGGTTATTCGGTTCGGTTTTTACCCAAACCGAACCGAACCGAAAAACCGAATTTCTTTGAAAATTAAAACCGAACCGAACCGAAAAACCGAAAAATCGAAAACCGAAAAACCGAAAAACCGAACTAAAAAAACCGAATTAAACCGAAAAACCGAAATTTTTAATAAAACCGAAAAACCGAAAAAAATATGTAGTATATATTAATATGTATATATATATAATTTATTTTATTTTATATATACTAATATAATATAAATATATAATATAAAATTAATAGAATATATTAATACATATTATATAAAATATATTTAAAGAATATATCTTATATATCTGATATAATATCTTTAAATTAATAGACTAAATATATATAATATTATATTTAAAATATAAATCGGTTTTTTCTGGGTTATTCGGGTTTTTTCTTCACCCCGAACCGAACCGAACCGAAAAACCGAAATTTTTTATTTTCAAAACCGAACCGAACCGAAAAACCGAATTAACCGAACCGAATTTCAAAATTTCGGTTTGGTTCGGTTCGGATATTCGGTTTCCGGTTTTTTTGCTCACCCCTAATTTTCATATATCGTTGATCTATCTGATTGAGTACAGTGTGAATGTTGGTGGTGGGGTTTTAGATTCTGAAAAAAATAAGTAGAGAATCTGTTGGTTCATTACTTGAGGTGATGTCTGCATTATTTGCCAAGGTGACAACATTATTTTAATCTGTGAATGCATTATGGTCATTTCTGTTTTAAATTGGCATATAACAAATGTAATATTCGCATATTCATTAATTAATAAAAACTCTGCATTATTTTTATATATCAATTCATCATTTTCATATATGCTTGAATTACCTGATTGAGTACAGTGTGAATGTTGGTGGTGGGGTTTTAGATTCTGAAAAAAGTAAGTAGAGAATCTGTTTGTTCATTACTGGATGCAATGTCTTCATTATTTGGCAATGTGACAATATTATTTTAATATGTGAAACCATTATGGTCATTTCTGTTACTAATTCATGATGCAAGTTGCTGCTGCTTGACAAATAACAAATGTGATATTTGTATATTCAACAATTAAAGTAAACGCTGCATTATTCTTATGTCTCAGTGCATTATTTTCCATATCCTTGGATTATGTTTCTAATTCATGATGCAAGTTGCTACTGTTTGACAGGGACCAAGCAACTGAGAATGTACGTAGAGGATGTGGTAGATGAATTACTCCCCGTTGGAATAGCACAAAAATTCCGAGAGCGACTAGCGGATGCATCCACAAGTAGTGCGCAAACCCAGGCTGACAATAATAAGAACAAGGGAAGGAAGGATGATTATTTATACTGCCGGCGTACACCAGCCGAGTTCTTGACATGCTTGAAGAGTCTGACACCCCAGCAGAAGGGGGCTGTCGCAGAACTTGGGTTTGAGGCAGTCTTGTGCTTTGAGGCGAAGGAGATTCCAGGACACCTGGCACATTGGGTGCTTAGCTCCTTCAATCTTGTGCGCTGCCAGGTTGCTTTGTCAGGAGGGGTAAACCTAGATTTAGATGAGGAAGACGTCCACTTGACGTTGGGATTTCCTAGAGGGCGAAGAGCTATTTCAAGGGCAACGGAACATCAAAGCAACTTCGCGTTCAATGATATGATTGCTGCTCGTTGCAATAAGGGTCGTTTTAAAATGACCCCAAAGGACATCTACCAACTGATGATGCAGGAGGTGAATGGTGGAGATGTATTCAAGAAGCTGTTTACGTTAATGCATCTTGAATACATCTCCACCATTCACCTCCTGCATCATCAGTTGGTAGATGTCCTTTGGGGTCATTTTAAAACGACCCTTATTGCAACGAGCAGCAATCATATCATTGAACGCGAAGTTGCTTTGATGTTCCGTTGCCCTTGAAATAGCTCTTCGCCCTCTAGGAAATCCCAACGTCAAGTGGACGTCTTCCTCATCTAAATCTAGGTTTACCCCTCCTGACAAAGCAACCTGGCAGCGCACAAGATTGAAGGAGCTAAGCACCCAATGTGCCAGGTGTCCTGGAATCTCCTTCGCCTCAAAGCACAAGACTGCCTCAAACCCAAGTTCTGCGACAGCCCCCTTCTGCTGGGGTGTCAGACTCTTCAAGCATGTCAAGAACTCGGCTGGTGTACGCCGGCAGTATAAATAATCATCCTTCCTTCCCTTGTTCTTATTATTGTCAGCCTGGGTTTGCGCACTACTTGTGGATGCATCCGCTAGTCGCTCTCGGAATTTTTGTGCTATTCCAACGGGGAGTAATTCATCTACCACATCCTCTACGTACATTCTCAGTTGCTTGGTCCCTGTCAAGCAGTAGCAACTTGCATCATGAATTAGAAACATAATCCAAGGATATGGAAAATAATGCACTGAGACATAAGAATAATGCAGCGTTTACTTTAATTGTTGAATATACAAATATCACATTTGTTATCTGTCAAGCAGCAGCAACTTGCATCATGAATTAGTAACAGAAATGACCATAATGGTTTCACATATTAAAATAATGTTGTCACATTGCCAAATAATGAAGACATTGCATCCAGTAATGAACAAACAGATTCTCTACTTACTTTTTTCAGAATCTAAAACCCCACCACCAACATTCACATTGTACTCAATCAGGTAATTCAAGCATATATGAAAATGATGAATTGATATATAAAAATAATGCAGAGTTTTTATTAATTAATGAATATGCGAATATTACATTTGTTATATGCCAATTTAAAACAGAAATGACCATAATGCATTCACAGATTAAAATAATGTTGTCACCTTGGCAAATAATGCAGACATCACCTCAAGTAATGAACCAACAGATTCTCTACTTATTTTTTTCAGAATCTAAAACCCCACCACCAACATTCACACTGTACTCAATCAGATAGATCAACGATATATGAAAATGATGAATTGACATATAAAAATAATGCAGAGTTTATATTAATTAATGAATATGCGAATATTACATTTGTTATCTGCCAATTTATAACAGAAATGACCATAATGCATTCACAGATTAAAATAACGTTGTCACATTGGCAAATAATGCAGACATCACCTCAAGTAATGAACCAACAGCTTCTCTATTTACTTTTTCCAAAAACAGAATCCCCACTTACTCATACAAGTAATTCATGGATATAGTAAAATAATGCATTGACATCTCAAAATAATGCAAAGTATATATGAATTAATGAATATACAAATATCACATTTGTAATTTGCCAATTTAATTCAGAAACGACCTTAATTCCTTCAGAATCTAAAATAATGTAGTCTCATTGCCAAATAATGAAGCGTTTAAATAAAGTAATGAACAAACAGATTCTGAATTTACTCTTTCACAATCTAAAATCCAACCAACAACATTCACAACGTACTCACACAGTAATACTAATGGATTGAGATACAAAAACCACAAATATTACACTTGTTATCTGACAATTTAAAAAAGATATGAGCAAACTGCATTTACATGTTAAAATAATGTAGTCACATTGGCAAATAATGTACAGTTTATATCAAGTAATGAACAAACAGATTTTATAATCCATTTATCATAACAGGGAATGCACATATACAGATTACACCAACTCTTCGACAACTTCAACCCAGCAAAATACACAACTAATGTCCATATCCATCACACTAATGAACACGCCAACATTGAATAATTTTATACAAATAAAATCAACCAGCATACGACTAATGGATACAGTAGTTAATTTAATTCACACAATTATGCAAATAATGTACAAATTATGTTAACACCCGTGCGGGTTTACAAACCAAACAAACAAAGCAATTCGAATTGAACCTACAGACAAAAGCTCACCCTCTTGCTGGGATTGCTGTGAATTAGTTGGTCGTCCTCTTTTTGTCATTTTAAGATCTGCGAAGGAATCCAACCACACAAAAACGGAGATTGATTTTAGTAACAAATATGTCGGATTTGCGGTAATCTGCTGAATGGTGGTGTGGGTGTTGTGTTACTGGCGAATCTTGAAGCAAGGGTTATTGAAACACGAAATTAACAATCGGAAAACCCTACCTCTCCTAGAATCTCAGTGGCGTATTGTTCAGAACAGAACCGAAGCCTGAAAATCGACTGTAAAACGGCTTGAATTTCGGTTTAACCGTCGAATACAATGGCGGTGGCGGCTAGGGTTTGCTAGTTGAATGGAATTTGAGAAGACGCATTGGAGAGAGAAGCGGGAGTAAATTCGCGTTTCTATTGAATGGGGCGGTTGATGGAAAGTAGTGGGGGTATCCCGCTCAAATCGCGGCTCCTCATTTTTTCCAGATTTTAGACTGTAAAATTACTAATTAACCCTCATAATGAACGCAATAACCCAAATAATGAAGTACGGAATGTTTAATTAGGAATTACATCAGCGTCGTCCATCTATCAGATCCAACGATACAAATCAAATTGGAACTTAAATCTAAGCATTGAAAAGGACTTTAACATGACCCTATATAGGGATGTATTCATTTCCTTTTCCTATATTTCCTCCTTTTTCCTTCTTAATATCAGCCATTAGATTAGAGAAATGGACGGTCAAGATCAATATTGGGTAATTAATCCCGTGTTGCATTATTTGTCCTATTTTGTGCATTATGAGGGCACAATAGTAATCTAATAATGGCTGGAAACCGCTACGAATAATGCACCACATGGTCACGAGTAATGCATGTAATTGCCTATATAATGCACAATATGTGAACTGCAATGCATACGAACAAGATGTGCTGTGTTATGATGTTTGACACACGTTTCTTGTGTCTCCTAAGGGTTTAATAAGCTTAGGGGCTAGGGTATAGTACGTAGACACGTATGTAATCTTCACATGGTAACGAGTAATGGATATAATTGACTATATAATGCACAATTTGTGAACTGCAATGCATACGAACAAGATGTGTTGTGTTATGATGTTTGACACACGTTTCTTGTTTCCCCTAAGGGTTTAATAAGCTTAGGGCTAGGGTATAGTACGTACGCATTAATAACAAATTATAAAACGATACGAATAATTCACCAAATTGTCACGAGTAATAGATGTTATTAACTATATAATGCACAATATGTGAACTGCAATGCATACGAATAAGATGTACCATGTTATGATGTTTGACACACGTTTCTTGTTTCCCCTAAGGGTTTAATAAGCTTAGGGGTTAGGGTATAGTACGTAGACATTACTAAATGCACGTATGTAATCTTCAATCCGTTGATTAACCCATATACACAATACCTCTAATAATGCATAATATACTGAAATAATGACAATTAACAGCTACATAATGCACTACCTAAACCAAATAATGCACATACGTATATTCCAATAACAACAATTTGTTAGTAATGTCTACGTACTATACCCTAGCCCCTAAGCTTATTAAACCCTTAGGGGAAACAAGAAACGTGTGTCAAACATCATAACATGGTACATCTTATTCGTATGCATTGCAGTTCACATATTGTGCATTATATAGTTAATAACATCCATTACTCGTGACAATTTGGTGAATTATTCGTATCGTTTTATAATTTGTTATTAATGCGTACGTACTATACCCTAGCCCTAAGCTTATTAAACCCTTAGGGGAAACAAGAAACGTGTGTCAAACATCATAACACAACACATCTTGTTCGTATGCATTGCAGTTCACAAATTGTGCATTATATAGTCAATTATATCCATTACTCGTTACCATGTGAAGATTACATACGTGTCTACGTACTATACCCTAGCCCCTAAGCTTATTAAACCCTTAGGGGAAACAAGAAACGTGTGTCCAAACATCATAACATGGTACATCTTATTCGTATGCATTGCAGTTCACATATTGTGCATTATATAGTCAATTATATGCATTACTCGTGACCATGTGGTGCATTATTCGCAGATACCAAAATGTGACAGTTACTTTTCCGTCAAATGTCAATAATAACCCTGTAATGCATACAACCACCTTCTATAATGCAACACGGAACCAGTTTTATAGAATCAATCTGATCCGTTGATGCCTTAGATCTAACGCGTAATATTAAGAAGGAAAATGGATCTAAGATGTGAAAAGGAGAATAACGTTCCCCTATATATATATATATATATAATATTTATGTTGCTCATGATTTTATAATTTGTTTTTGATTCGGTTGTCAAAGTTTTATAAATTTGAATATTAGAATGATTGTATGGAGTTTAATTGTTTTATACTTTTTGAAGTAGTTGAACAATAGAATTGTTTTTTTTTATATTTTAGGTATAATATATTATTTTTCTGGTATAACAGGTATAACGGTATGCCGTACCAAAGTTCGGTATACCGCAAAAGTACGGCGTACCGGAATGCAGTACGGTATACCGAAAACATGGTATGGTAATGGTATAAAAAACTACCTTATCGAATTTCCGGTATACCGAACTCCGGTATACCGAGAAATTCAGTACGGTATCGGTATAGTGTTTTGTCATACCGTAACTTTCGGTACGGTATACAGTATGACACTCAAAGTACGGTATACCGTACCGGACCACCCCTACTCTGATATCGACAAATTCCTATTTGAGAATTTCCGATCGCTCTACTGAGAGGAGTACGAAGAAGGAATCTCGCAGAAAACCGCGTTTCCGATGGCGCACGGTAGCCGGGTACACAACCTGGCGAATATCGGTCGTTCGACGCCAACACGCAGTACGGTCTCTCCGACACCGCCCCAACCGGACTTCAGTATGGGTTCGTACGGTCTCTCCGACATGGAGTCGTCCCCAACTCGCCCTGCCGCCGCTTCCCGTCGCGCCGCCGACACCGCCCCCGCCAGAAAGAAGCGGACCAAGCACCGGGCGCACAAGTTGCCACCTCCGACAACTTGTGAAGAGTACGCCCCCGGCCGTACGAACTACCAGCCGGATGAAACCCTCGTCTTGGCGAGGTATTGGGTGGATATATCGGAGGAGCCGATATTCGCGAACAACCAAAAGCAGCTCGCGTACTGGGAACACATCGCCGAGCGCTACAATGAGTCGAAGCCGCCGAGCTCGTACAAGCGCCAACGGGAGCAGCTCTGCAAGCACTGGGATCAGGTGAAGAAGCAAGTCAACCTGTTCGCGGCGGAGTGCGAGAAGTGCTCGAGGGATCAGGGAAGCGACGAGAGCTTGAGCGACGTGCGCGATAGAGCGCTGTTGTCGTACCAGTCCATGTACGGCGACTTCAAGAATTTCAACATCTTGGCGCTCTTGAGGGACAAGCAGAAGTTCTAAGGCAAGATTCTGCACACCGGTGAGGCGAAGAGGACGAAGACCACCGACATTGGTGGTTACACGGACAGCGAAAGCGGAACTCGTCTGGTAGACCTCAACCAGACGTGCACGGAGGAAGAGACTTCCGGCACACCGATGTCCTCCCAGCGGCGTCCCATAGGCGTTAAGGCTGCGAAGAACAAGGGGAAGGCGACATCCTCCTCCGCCACCGCTCCCCCATCGCCGATCCCGACCCCTACCCGACCCCGGCGACACTTGCCTATGCAGATTTGGCAACAACCTCAATGGCACGAATGTTGTTGGATACGCACAACACCCTTATGAAGTGTACGGATCCGGCCAGAGCCGAATTCCTCCAGAGGTTGATCGATGAGTTGAGCCGGAAGTTGAAGCTTTTGTAGGATAGTCAATTTTTTTTATTTCTAACCCGTATAACTTTTTTTTATAATCAATGAATTTTGTCGTTCTTAGTTAATCATTGTGTTTTTTCTAAGTTTGCATTTATATATTTAAAAACATTTAAATTAATTAACAAAACAATAGTAAAATGCTTAGGGCACCCCACTGCAGGTGGAAGGAGAGGAGAATAAAATGCTGACGTGACGGTACATAGGGCGAGCTTTAGGGCGCCCCCACTGTGGATGCTCTAATGAATTATCAATTAGACCAAAAACACACCCATGGACTACTGACATCAACAGGCATCAAGTAGTATCATTATAATGTACTCCACTTGACAATGAAAAAAAAGCAATCACCAAAGAATACAATGTCTTCATTCCGAAATAAAACCACTAACCACTAACCACTAACCATCAACCACAAGGGTTGAAATACCTTACTGCGTTTATCATCGCATTCTTATTTAAACTATCAACCATGAAAAACTTCAAATATCAAAGAAAAATCTCTACGAATCGTCAAATTCTACTTCAGAGCTTTTGTTGACATACCGACGACCGCAAAGACTTGTATTATAAAAATTAGCTTTTCAAACTTTCATCATGGCACACCACACGGAATGCTTTAGATGTAAGAACTTCACCAGCCACAAAGGTATCGGATTTGCTACAACTTCTACAAATTCCCATCCAGATATGACCACCGCCATCCACCACAAATCCAAATATTCTTGAAGGCTTATCCAACTGATCCGACCAGATAATGCATTCAAGCTTATAAGATTTCCACGCACATTACTTACTGAATTATAAGCTCCAGTCAAACCATCTGCCAAGCTCGATACAAGCTGCACGGAAAAAAAATTGTTATTCCACGTAACCTCAAAAGGAGGATATGCAGAGAAGAGGTTCTAGAGTTGAGGTGAGGGGGAGACAGACCTCTTTGAAAGCAGGAGCCTGCAACACTCCAGACCAACAATGTTCCATTAAAACTTAATAACATTGCCCATTTCCCAACAGCGACGGACGAATTATAGCACCCAACCACGAACATTTGCAGCTGCAGCAATTTGGCGACCACCATAATGGGTTAGAAACCAAACTCGGTAAGATAGTAAAGTGAAACCCTTATGCCCAAGTTTACTTTGGTAATACAGACAATTTTTAATGAAGATTCAAGGACCCAGCATATAGGTATATATATAAATAGAGATGCATGCTACAAGGAATATAGACATTACCTTTGCCATCTATGCTTCCTTCGTCTCACACAAAGAAACGACCTTCCCAAAGTGACTGTCCTTGATACTGCTGCTGCGGCAAGCCAAGCTGTTGGTTTCCTTTCTGAAATTCTTTCTGCTGCTCCTCATAGCGCAGCATATGTTCTGAATAGGGATGGACCTGCCAGCCGTTCTGATTATTACTCTGGACTTGTATCGGCACCTGCTTCCCAGGGAAAGGGAAAGTAGCAGTTCCTATTAAGCCATTGATATTGCTCACAGAAGGGAATGCAGGGACGACCTGATTCCCAGAATTGCTAAACCCACTACCTTGATTGGATGAAGACAGCTGATAGCCATCTAGCCAGCTGTAATCATCTGTTTGAGGAAGTGAAGTTCCATTCTGGGGGATGCTATTAAACAATGCTTCATCCACAACCTTGGAACGAACAGAGCCAAAACCAGGTGGCGGACCAATGTGTCTAACAGGTCGACTCACTGGATTTTTTTTTGAGCCAGGTGGCATGACCAATGATGGTTTGATGCTCAGGCCATCAACGAATGACCCAGAAGGTATGATGGAGTCAAACTTAGACGGTACACTAGCTTGTGGATTCATAATAGGATGGTTGTGGCTAGGACCAGCATTCATAAATTGGGGGTAAGGCAAGGAAGCAGAAGCATGTTGATATACTTCGAACTTATCTTGCAGATCAGACCTCATTCCATTTTCCATCAAGTTCATCTGGGCCAAACCATTTGCTATAGGAGAGTGATTTGCTGAACACATTGAGGTGCTGGGTTGGATAGGTTGTGGATACTGAGTAGTGCCATTAGCAACAGTGTTAAATCCAGGTGCAGAAGATTTCATGCCTGCAGTCAATGCACTCTGCAAGAGAAGCCCATCCTGCACACCAGAGGGGGATCCCTTTTCATTCCCAAAATCAACCTTGCTAGCCTCACTGACAGAAGCAGAAATCGCTGGAGAAGTCAATTTCAGATAGAACTCATCCATATGCCTTTCAGTAGTTGGAGGCCTAAATACAATCACCTCGTCGTCTTCATCATCCGCTTCCACACCCACCTCTATCTTTGGCAGAGCAGCGAGAGCCATTCGGCCTACCGATGAAATATCTAGCGAGTTATCGTTCACATTAGGTTCCAAATGACTGGGAAGCAAATGCTCATCAGAAACCTGAGGTTCAGAACCAAAGACAAACTTTTTCATCCGGTCGTCGAAATATACTCCATCAGGGCCAACTCGAACAACATTAGCAAGAGTCTTTCCAGCTGCTATGATCCTCTTTACACGTGCAATCCGCTCTTTGCTGCCTCCATCACCTCCAAATAGGTGCTTCCTCGAAAAATTAAGGATGAGTTGGGCAGGAAGCAGAGGATGGAATCCTCTCAACTCAAAATCTTCAGGTAATGCAAGGCGATTAGCAGTTTCACTTTCATCATACTTGCTCATATTTGAGAAACATGTCTCATCTTCATCTTCAGTAATCGATACGAGGCCACTAGATAAGAGTTTATTCAGAAACACGATGCATTTATTCCAGAAAAAGGATCTTGCGTTAACTTGTTTCTCCTCCAATTCACTGCCAACAGCAAAATCCTGGCGACACGCCAACCATTCCACAAACACCATAATCCCAGGTAGCAAATAGCTTGATGAGGGATCAGATAAATGGTTGCACCGCTCAAGAATGCTGCCCACAAATTCAAATGAAGCAGTAAAAGCATTTTGAAGCAGGACAGAGCGCTGTAGAATATCAGCATAGAACTGGTTTTCACCTTCCCTGCTCACATTATGTACAGTAAATATTAGGATAGCAATCATTCTAATGATTGCAAGCCTACATTCAGCTGCATCTGAACCAAAGTTAAGCTCTTCATCTGGCCCACTGCAAAGAAGTTCCAATAAATCACTTTTAACCATAGAGAACGCTTCAGGAAAGATTTCCAGGCTGGAATCATAACAAAGGAACAAGTGTCAAAAATTGTACATTCTGCAGCTACAATCCCTCTAATACAATTATCAAATTCACAACAAACGTTGTGCGAGTGAAGAGAATGCCATTCAACCTAATAAATTTCGTAATAAAAGCTTTGAAGAGTTCAGACTTATTTGGAGCTCTTTCCTTCAATGCACTAGCTACCGGCTTATTCTCCTTCAAAGCAGGCCTTGGTTCGCCTTTGCCTTTTCCCTTTCCAGGCAACCTTGCAGGTGACATCTTCACAGAAGGAGCTTTATCATCACCAAGTATTTGAGAGTAATTCTGACGATTCTGTAAAATTTTAAAAAAAATTAAAAGAGAAAATTATAGGGGCTTCAATTGTATCTTTGCCCTTTCTTTAACCTCTAACAAAAAAACTGTTGTTTGACACTTCCAGAATCACCAGACTTTTCAAAAAGAGCAACGCCAGCAGGAAGTTCAGACTTGTAGGTTATATGCTCAACTTAGGCTTCAATGGAACTAGTTGCCAGGTCAAGCTGACTCAAGATGCAAGTAATTGAAATTATGCTGTCACAGTAGTCTGGACACTGAATTTACCTTCTCAAATGCAATGATTAAGTTGTCTCTTGCAGTAACAAATGGGATATCCACTGCTAGACTTCGAAAATAGCGATAAATTGACAGCAGTTCATCATTTGAATATCCAGCCAGTATGGCAAGCTAAAAATTGCAAAAGGAAAATACTGAATTAAGGCGACCGAGAGATTCAAAAGTAAAACATGCTACGTAATAGGAAGTAACAAAAAATCATAATAGCGATATATAAGTGCACCTGATGATGTGGATTACCACTTGAAGGCCATATTGAGGAAGCTTGCAAATAATAACTTGATGCTGCTGCAAAATCCCGGGCTTTAGAATCCCCTTCGCCATATAAGCTTTTGTAACGAGCAAGATCACCCAAATAGATCAGACAGCGATGACATGACATCAAGCCTTTTTTCCCTTCTGAAGATGTATTTCCATCTTTTGACATTGGGATCTGATTTTCTGGATCATCAGAAGAATATCCCAATGGGAGTCCATACTTAGATCTTATCTTCAACATCAAATCATGATAAAATCCAGTAGCCTCAGAGAGGAAGGTCTTAAACTGAGTACGGATCTTTGTAAGTCGATCAGGTACCGCACGAAGTGTCCCTTTACCATCTTGGGGTGCAGGTGATCCTGCCGAAGCCGCTGCAGCAAAGAGAGCCCTTAGCTCCTCAATCCTCCTATAATGCAATTGCCATAGAGCATATTCTATATCATGTTGTTCAGAAAAAGCATGGTCTTCAAGGAGAATTGCTTCATAATTTTCACGCATATTCTGCCATGTGTTAGGATCTGAAGGGACTCTGGCCTGCGCTGCTTTCCTTCGCTTGTTCTCCAACTCAACATTCTACAACAGGACAAAGAAGTCAAGTCAGACTAGAGAAAATACACCATTAACTTTTTAGGCAGACGGAGAAATAAAGATGCAATACTTTTAGGGTTGTCAATCCCATAACTTTTGAAACTGGAATAAAACAGCTTTTCAATTTTTCACAATTGACACACAATGATTAATATCGGAACTGATGTGGCAAAATTTTTCACAATTGACCACACCATTTTGGACAAATCGTAGTGTAGAATTTGATTTTGCGACATTAGTTTCGATTTTGATCATTGTGGGACGATAGTGAAAGTTTTAAAAAGTTACTATGATTTAACATTCTAGTTTCAAAAGTTAAGGAATTGACCAGTAATAAATGAGAAGTTTTTATTTAAATGGCAATTATCCCTACTTTTTAAAATGGTATGGGAAACACGAGAACTTTTTATCGTTGTGCGCTGAGAAAATCAAAGGAAGTTATAGGAGATATATACCTTGTTAAAAAGTTGTTGAACACGCTCTCTAGTAGGATTTCCTTTGTCGTTATCCATCACCAAGGTCATCTGCAATCCAATAAATGGTTGCAATAGTCAATTCGACATAATAGAGACACATTAAAAATGAACATCTTCATAAGAAACTGACAATGAAATAAAAGGGCAATAAAAAATAAGGGTTAACAGAAAAACAAAGTTCATCATTATGTGCAACAAATTTTATTAGAGTAATTTTGAAAAATAAAGATGCAAAAAAAGCATAACAGCCACAGCGAAACACATGCAAATATTATACTAATCTGATGTCTGCTATCGTGAATACACCTTATTCATACAAAGCAGCAGCTAAAAGAAGTCCTTTCAAGCCAATAAACCTAATATTTCAATTTTTAACTGCCCATTATCATCTAAGTATATATTTCAGTGTTCAACACACACCCTAAAAGTGCGTAACCAACAAGAAATCATAATATTTGTCCATGAGGTCTAATTGCCTACCATCTTCATTTATATGAAAATTCACAAAACAAAAAAAAAGTAAAAATAAATTAAAAATAAAACAAAAGCAAATCTTCAACATAATCCAGTAAAGGATATATGTCAGTGCTCATAAAAGTTGCCCAGATGAAAGTATATATAATTCACTTCCGGAGAGGATTAAATGATTCAAACGAAAACAAGCAAGTCAAAACCTTCATTCTTATTTTACTCAAACTTAAGATATGACTGCAACTGGACATGAGCTAAAACATGACAAAGCAATTGATTGATAAATAAACCAAATGCCAAACCCTAAATTCATCTATGTTTACCGGCATGTGGAAACAACTTCGTAGATTTAGGTTAAATGAGGTTAAACAACTAAAAAATCAGCAGATATTAACCACCAAGTCATCAAACATACAAAACCCTAAATTAAACCGACTCAATACGTCAATCAAATAACAATAATAACCATCATAAAACTATAAGTGCACAGCAACCATAATCTCCCAATAAGAAACTCCCCCCAACAAAACAACTGCACAAGATCTGCAAAGATTACCAGCAAAAAAACTGTCAATGATTACCCCAATCAAAGTTCACATACATTCACACGCTCGCCGAATCTAGGGTTTCTAATTGCGGGCTTCGATTTTGGTGGGTTTTCTGTATCCTTGAAATTCACTAATAATAATCGAAAGGATTTTCTGATGCCATAGAATTGTGGGAAGTAGAAAAAGTGATGAATTTGTTGAAAGAGAGGGAGAGGAGGGCAGGGGATGACGATGACCTTTTGATTTTTGATTTTTCTAGTTTTAAATTGTTTTTATTTTGGGCAAAACATTAAAATCAACGAAGTTTTTTTTATAGGTGTGTCTATGCCGCCTTGACTGTTACTCACCTCCTCAAAAATAAAATTGGTTTTTTCTTCTTATTTTAGGTTGAATATAAAATCAAATTGTCTTTATGTATACAAAATTAAATCAAGGGACGTTTCAGATGATTAATTTGTAACTATTAATTTATAGTAATTAATTTTATTGGTGATAATTTCATATCTATAAGCAATATATTGTGAGAATATGTAGTATTTTTAGTGTGATATTACAAAAACAAAATCAAATTAAAAAATGCTGAAGCACAAGAGTCAGAGGGCGAGAGCAGCCCAATGCAGCATGGGCTTATTGTTAAATACTTTATTAGCCCAAGTAAGTGATGTCGCTGATTAAATAATTTCTTAGCCCAAATTAGTGTTGTCGATAATTTATCATACTTATTTATCACTTATTGTAAAACTATTAAAAGAAAAGCAGATATGATTGTATTGAAATTATGCCTTGTTTATTATACTCATAAAAGAATACTCTACTATATGAAAAGAAATTTAACAAAATACACGGGAACAAATTTGTATGCTAATCGTTGTCATAGTTGTGAAATAGTGGAGTACTAACTAAAAGAGAAAAGAAGCAGTGTAAGGATATTGTTGTACTAATATGTATACTCTCTTCTCTTCGTCTAATAAAAATACATGCACTTTTCATTTTCGTTCATCTCATAAAAATATGACATTTCTATTTATGGAAAGTTATCTCAATTTATTACTCATATATATCAAGTTATTTACAATTTATATCACCATTAAAAACAATAATATAATGGAGTCTCACTATCCACTAATACTATTTCAACTACCATTCTCCCTTCTATCTTGCTTTACTAATTTTATCTTAATTCATGTGCCATATCTAATGTTCATGTTTTTATGGGCAGGAGAGAGTATGTTGTGTTGGATCTTAATTGGTTATTTTTTAATCACATGGCTTAATCTAGTAAAATATAAATATATGTCATGCAATGTTAGTAAACTTCGTGCCTAAATTCTTTTAACTGGATCTACTTCAAGAGTTATCATATTATGTGTTTTTGGGTAATGAAGCAAGACTTTCTCAAGGGATATGATATTTTTTATGAACGACAAAAGATAATAAGACCTCAATAAGATAGGGAGATATGGTGTAATTCAACATTTGATAATCATAACGTTATGCAGGAAGAAAAAAATGGTCAAAGAATAAAATGTTAATTAAGTTGTAAATTACAGAATGTTCGATTCATTTACTATAGTTATGTAGTTGATTCTCTTAAGAGCTAAAGTCAAGTTAAGACGCTTCATAAAAGAATTGACAAAGCATGAATAGTTAAATTACCCTTTGTCAAAGAGTGGTGATAAATTAACAAATTGTATATACAATTTTGGGGTATTTTAGTCATTTTCAATCATATGCAAAAATTAAGGAAGTTACCTATTTTAGTTGTACTTTAATTTTACATTATAGCCCCATGTTGGTTAAAGAATGAAAAATAATATTTGCAACTAAAATTCAAAAAAGAAAATGCATATATTTTTTTAATAAAAATATTTTATATTCAGATATTTAAAAAAATTAAGTTTTAACTAAAAATATTGAAATAAGTTAAAAGAAGTAAAAAAAGAACAAAAAAAGATAGTGAAAATACTGATAGTTAAATTAAATTTATTTAAATCAAAATTAAATTTTAAAAAGAATATAATAATAAATTATATAATAACATTACTTATAGGTTAGTTTTGCTAGAATATTATATTTCCACTTTCCTTCAACTACTAAGGGCATGTTTGGTTGTCAGAAAAGTAAAGGAAAGTTGGCAGGGAAAATGATTCACTGGAAAGTGATTCCCAGTAATATGATTCCAGACAATTTCACTTTCATGTGTTTGGAAAATGTCAAGATTTTGAATTCTATATTAACTTTAAATACTAAACTAAAAAATACAACAATTAATCAAAATATATATATATATATGTCATCCTTCTAATATCAATAATGCTAATTAAATATAATTACTTAAATATAATTCTCTTTATATACATCTAATAAATTTTGAAAATATAGAAAATACAATACAAAATTTATTTTTAAAAAACCATGGATTGAATTTAATTAGAAAAGCAGATAATCTTTAGATAGTCAATAACATGAAATTGAAGAAGTCTAGTCTGGCAGCAAAAACGTAAAAAAGTAATTTCATCCTAATAGTTCTATTAGAAACATCTTTTTCGCCCCTTCATCATGAAGAGTGAAAAAGTAATCTAATAAATCAGGATCTCGAATAAGTTTCATTGCAGCTTTTTGTCTATGAGAATCAGTCTACACTTCAATCTCTTGCAATTTCTCATAAAGCATAAGACAATTGTCTTTTTTCTATTTGTCACCTCCGGTAACACTCTCCAGAATCTTGTTCATTTGATCATTCGACTTATCCATATGCGCAGCAAGCACATTAGTCATTTGCTCCAAACTTGATAAGAAACCATGTGAACTTCTTCTCCTCTTACGATCAAGTCTTTTTGAAGTTCCTTCGTCGTGAGGTGTAGTTAATGAAGGCACACCATCTTCACCAGATTTTCCATCTACTTGATCTACATTTTCTTCTCTATCTAATTCCTCGACTACATCTAATGGAACTTCAGCATGTAATCCAGCAGCTCTATCTTTACCCCATACAATTGATAGTTGATCAAAGTAAGGGAAAGACTTATTTTTCATGAAAGTACAATTTGGATGGATCTACACACACAATAACACAATTTCATTATAATATGTTCGACATGCAACAAATCAATAAAAATTGAATACGAAATATACAAATTTTTACCTTCAAATAATCAGCCCAAACATCTGCACTTGCAGTAACACATCTTCTTTCATCATCCCAGCCAAAGCCACTCAATTCTCCATTAGCACGTATGATGGGGTACGGACTAAACAAGCCCAACAGCAATGACGGCCCATCAGCCCGAAGCCCAAGGAAGAGTATGAGTTCGGCATGACCAAAGAGTTCGGATGAGTTCGGCATTACCAAAGAGTTCGGCCTCAGCCTACAGCTCGGTAAAAGCCAACCAATCAAGCTCTGCTCTCAGGTCGGCATCAAGCTCTACTCTCAGATCGGCAACCAAAGCAGTTCGGTCTCAGTATTCGACCGAACAAGGAGTTAGTGGACCCATGCAGGATTTCCACAACTTCCAACACACCCACTACCACGTGGCGTCAACTCAGGCCACGATCTTAGGCCATGACCTACACGACATCCACGACCTAGAGTGATGATGTAAGCCACGATCTTAGTTCAATGTATAAATAGAACTTAGATCTGGTAGAAAAGGGTTAGAATCTCTCTAGAGAAATAATCATATAGCAAGTCTGTGTTGTAAGCTGTAATTCGCAGATCAAGCAATACAAACCTGCCCCCATTTCTCCCCGTGGACGTAGATTTACCTCAGTAAATCGAACCACGTAAAATTCTCGGTGTCGTAATTTATTTTTACGAGCATTTATCATCATCAAAAATTCGCGGAATCATCACTGGCGCCGTCTGTGGGAAACAGAGAACCAAATTTGTGATAAAGCGAATTTTTGACCATTTTTTCAACCCAAAAAATGCATACCAGATCGCAGAGTACCCGTATTCCTGCCCGTGAGAACCAGGAGGAAGCCAATCCATCCCATAGGTCGGGAAAACAGCCTAGGGATAAATCCACCACCAGTTCTCATGGTGGAGGAACAAGCCGCTCCAAAAGCCGTCACACCGAGTCTTCCCAGCAGCCCGATTTGAACGAGGCTGTCAAGCTGTTTTTGGCGGAAAAGCAGGAGGAATTCTTAACCTTCCTGCAGAGAAGCCAAAAGCAGCCGGAGGCGAAAACGGCGGATTCTCTCTCTCCCTCCATACGAGACAGTCACTACCGCAGTAGTATCATGTCTTCCAGAAGAAAGAATCCTCGGTACCGGAATCACAGGAGAACTCCATCTCCTCCATACCGAAGAAATGTCGGGTTCGCCATGTACGGAGCATTGAGGACTCCGTTCTCGGACGATATTACCCGAACTTCCCTACCACAGAACTACCGAACTCCGTCGATGACCTATGACGGACTCGTGGATCCTCATGATTTCTTGGGACGCTATCAATATAACATGGCGAACCAGGGTCTCAACGAGGTCCACATGTGCAAGCTGTTTCCCGAGCTGCTAATCGGGAACGCAAGAAGGTGGTTCGATAGCCTCCCTCAAGGCAGCATTAGATCCTACCGAGATCTAATGGATGCTTTCCACAGGAGGTTCTTTCAGAAAGCGGAAGCCAGAAGCACTTCGGCTCAGCTGCTTTCTATACGTCAAGGTCGCGACGAAAAGATCAGCGATTTTATGACGAGATTCCACAAGGAATGCCTACAAGTAGATAATCTCAATGATCTACTTGTCATTTCGGCATTCCAAAATGGAATCCTGCCCGGAGCTCTCTACAGAAAGCTCGTGGAGTGCGGTCCGCAAACAGCTCAAGAGATGTGGGACATTGCGGACAAGTTTTCTCGTGCCGATGAGGCAGACCGTCGAAAACGGTCTTTAGACAGCTCATCTAGAGAAGACAAAAAGAAGCCCGGTCATAGCGATCAGAGGCATCCTCGCCGAACACCTTCTCCACTAAAGGAGAGATAGCGGTCATCCGAGGTGATCGAAAAAGAGCAAGTGTGTTCGCAGATTGCGCTTAAAAGTGCCGAGCAATCAGTTCGGCACCATCAAGCATAGCAATCACAGCAGCCGGAATCAGAGGCCGGCGAAATGACCGAAGTCACACCGGAGCCGAACTCGATGGTGTACGGCACTGAAGCCGTGATTCCGGTTGAGATCGGCATATCCAGTCCCCGAACTCAATTTCTCCTCAGAAATGAATGGTGACGGACTAAGAGCCGAACTACATCTGGCCGAAGAAAGAAGAGAATTGGCCTGCATAAAAGCAGCCAAGTACAAGGAGCAAGTAGCCCGGTATTATAACCAAAGGGTGAAAAAGCTGCAATTTCAAGTGGGAGATCTCATCTTGAGAAACAACGAAGTAAGCCGAGCAGAAAAGCTGGGCGAACTCGAACCCACATGGGAAGTTCCATATCGGGTGTCAGAAGTCCTCGGCAAAGGGTCTTACAAATTGACTCACGTGTCAAGAGCACAAGTACCCCGAACATGGTACGTTTCCAACCTCAAAAAGTTCCATTTGTAAGAGACAGTCCGGTCAATGTGCTTTCTTTGGTTTGCTTGGTTTTTGTTCGTCTCTATGTGCTTTTTATTTGTCTATATGCGTCTTGTCTGTCTATGTGCGTGTCGTCTCTTACAAATGTTACTGAGGTATCTTGTTCTTCGAAGGCTGATCCCCTTCTTAGAACATATACAAGCTAAACGATTGTGAGTCAAAGCTTCTACAGAAGATACAAGACCACAATTCAGCTTAAACAAGCGGTTCGTCCGAAACGAGCTGCAACAAGCCCACGATTGTGCGTCAAAGCTTCTAAAGAGGATACAAGACCACAATTCAGCTTAAACAAGCAGTTCGTCTGAAACGAGCTGCAACAAGCCCACGATTGTGTGTCAAAGCTTCTAAAGAGGATACAAGACCACAATTCTGCTTAAGAATCAAGCACTTCGTCTGAAACGAACTGCAACAAAAGTCCGATTCTCGCGATAAAACTTGCCTGAATTAGGACAAGGGAAAGTCCAATCCACGCGATAAAACTCGCCGAATTAGGACGACCAAGTTCGGTCAAAGCAGTTTACCTCATAAGACCGAGGACGACCATGTCTAGTCAAAGAGGTTTACTGCATAAGACCACTTCGGTTAACTGGGAAAGTCCGATCCACGCGATAAAACTCGCCGAATTAGGACAAGGGAAAGTTCGATCCCGGCGACGAAAATCGCCAAATTAGAACACAAAGACGAGTCCGGTCAAAGATGTTTATTTCATCAGACCAAAGACGAGTCCGGTCAAAGATGTTTATTCATCAGACCAAAGACGAGTCCGGTCAAAGATGTTTATTTCATCAGACCAAAGACGAGTCCGGTCAAAGATGTTTATTTCATCAGACCAAAGACGAGTCCGGTCAAAGATGTTTATTTCATCAGACCAAAGACGAGTCCGGTCAAAGATGTTTATTTCATCAGACCAAAGACGAGTCCGGTCAAAGATGTTTATTTCATCAGACCAAAGACGAGTCCGGTCAAAGATGTTTATTTCATCGGACCAAAGACGAGTCCGGTCAAAGATGTTTATTTCATCAGACCAAAGACGAGTCCGGTCAAAGATGTTTATTTCATCAGACCAAAGACGAGTCCGGTCAAAGATGTTTATTTCATCAGACCAAAGACGAGTCCGGTCAAAGATGTTTATTTCATCAGACCAAAGACGAGTCCGGTCAAAGATGTTTATTTCATCAGACCAAAGACGAGTCCGGTCAAAGATGTTTATTTCATCAGACCAAAGACGAGTCCGGTCAAAGATGTTTATTTCATCAGACCAAAGACGAGTCCGGTCAAAGATGTTTATTTCATCAGACCAAAGACGAGTCCGGTCAAAGATGTTTATTTCATCAGACCAAAGACGAGTCCGGTCAAAGATGTTTATTTCATCAGACCAAAGACGAGTCCGGTCAAAGATGTTTATTTCATCAGACCAAAGACGAGTCCGGTCAAAGATGTTTATTTCATCAGACCAAAGACGAGTCCGGTCAAAGATGTTTATTTCATCAGACCAAAGACGAGTCCGGTCAAAGATGTTTATTTCATCAGACCAAAGACGAGTCCGGTCAAAGATGTTTATTTCATCAGACCAAAGACGAGTCCGGTCAAAGATGTTTATTTCATCAGACCAAAGACGAGTCCGGTCAAAGATGTTTATTTCATCAGACCAAAGACGAGTCCGGTCAAAGATGTTTATTTCATCAGACCAAAGACGAGTCCGGTCAAAGATGTTTATTTCATCAGACCAAAGACGAGTCCGGTCAAAGATGTTTATTTCATCAGACCAAAGACGAGTCCGGTCAAAGATGTTTATTTCATCAGACCAAAGACAAGTCCGGTCAAAGAAGTTTACTTCATAAGACCGAGGACAAGTACGATGAAATTTTTTCGCTAAGCTGTAAATACACAGTGTTAGAAGCGAAAACAAAAACAAAATTTCATTTTCAAATCTTGTTCGGCACACAACTCCGCTACCCTACTATTACAAAGGACTATTCTACTGTCCAGGGTTGCTAAAGTTGAGCCATCTATTCACAAAATCCTCGTGAAGCTGAGTTCGGGCGTTCCAGGCAGCTGCAGAATAAGCAGGTCGACGAGATGCTCTAATCGACCTGCCACCTCTTCTCTGAGCCCGGGAAGCCCTAGCACCTCGGCGGCGAAGAGTCTCTTCACGAAGCATTTGTCGATCTTGCTCACTCATAATCACAGCTCCTCTACGAACTTCAGCCTGTTCTCGTCTTGACGTTTCCGGCTGTTCCAGAGTTCGTTGCTGACTTGGAGTACGGTTTTGAGCAAGTGAATCAAAGGTTTGATCTGGAGTGCGAGCATCTGTTGGCACGATATGCCGAAGGAATCTTTCTATGGAGGGGCGCCGAGAAAGAACAATGTTGTACCGAGAAGCCCAGCGCCGCAATGATGTCACGACTTGTTGGCAAGCCGAGCTCTCCAGCGCATTGTTCCTCCGGAGTACATTATATTCCTCCCACAGTTCGTCAACTCGACTCTGAACATCTGATATGGTCATTCCCCCGCGCACACGGATGTAATCCTCGTACGCAGTCCTCTCAGCAATGGTCGTGTTCAGCTCGGCCTCCAGATCATTCTTATCGGACTCTAAGTCCTTATTATCGGCATCCAGCTTCACTAAACGAGCCAGAAGCTCGTCATTCTTCGTCTGATCGGCTATAGCTCTTTTCTCAGCTTCGTCTAAAGCCGAAGAGTACAGCCGCTTCCAGTGAAGTACCTCCAGCTCCTTGAGAGTTAAGAATACAAAGCAGCTACGTCAGTTCGGCATTTCAGCTTACCGAGCAGGTAGTAAACCACAACAGGAGTAAGAGAGTACGAAAGGCTATACGAAGACACAAGAGCAGAAAGAAGAATTTTTTCATTCATAAGAAAAAAAATTTTTTATACAAGGAGGGCTTCAAGGCCATTTTACATAAAGGAAGAAACTAAACTAAGAGAAGGGAGACGAAATCATACTTCGCTAGCTTCGTCTCCACCTTCTCGGTGAGGTTCAGCTTCCTTCTCATCTGCTTCAGCTTCAGCCTCTGCCTCCTTGCTCTCCTCAGCCTGCTCGGCGCCACCGTAGCCGATCTGCTGCGTCTCCTGATCGGCTTCCTTCTCCGGATGCCCGGCTCGCTCGACTTCGGCCTCCCGCTCCAGCGGCTCGGCCTCACCCTCTCCGTTGTAAGTCGAAGCGGGTGAAACGGGTCCCACGGAGGCAAAGATAGCCTCCAGGTTCTCGTCCCGATCAGCTCGACAACTCCGGACTCGGTCTGCAGAAAGCAGGACCGAGGATGAAGCGAGCTCCTCAAGGAGCGGCAGATTCTGAAGCCGAGCTGCTATCTCTCGGCTGTACAGAGGCAGCACGACATCGGCCCCCTGCTCGCCCTTATCGGCAATTAGCCTTACCAGGCTACCGACAAAGGCCGAGAACTGGCTGCTCAAAAAGAGTTTCTCCGTGTAAACACGGAGAGCCTCCCCTTGGGCAACCACGGCAGCAGCATCGCTCCGCTTCGCCTGCTCTCGCTGGATGACGAGCTGGTTTTTGGCAAACTGAGCTTCATCCTGGGCCGAAATCCTAGCAGCTCTGGCCTTCTCAAATTTAGCCTCAGCCTGTTCGGCCCGATGACAAGCAGCCGCCAACTTCCTCTGCATCTCAGCATAGTCATTGGACGCTTTGGAGAGTTCGACGGCGACGAGCTTGGAGAGCATATCGTTCCTCTAAAAATGGATAAGGAAAAAAGTCAACAGAGGGGCCACAAAAAATACAGGACAGAAGCCAAGCCAAAGAATCAAGAAGACAATTCACCTCGGCGAAGTCCGTGGGCCATAAAAATGGCTCACAGATATGCTCCGAAGGAGGCGCCAAGACCACATCTTTCTCTGGCGCTCTCGGGGGCTTCTGGGTCCTCCCCTTCCTACTTGCCGAAGTCGACTCCGGCTTCTTTGGACCCGAAGAGGTCTTTTGCCTCTTCGGATTCTTCTCGGCATCAGGCGCCGAGCTGGTAGCCTTCTCTTTCTCCGGCTCCTTAAGCTCGGAGGACTTTCGGATAGCCTTATTCAGCATGAACACTGCCAAAAAGCAAGAAAACAAGGTTAGTTTTCTTCGTTAAAGCAGTAGAGCATAAAGATAAAGAGAAATCCTCACCCTCGGCCTCTTCGTCCGAAGACGAGATATTGAACACGAGGTCGCCCTTGACGAGCTCAGTTTCCGAATATTGTTTCCTAATCATAGGAATCTTATTGAGCTCGCCCTCGAGCTCGGCCAACGGTTCTAACCGAGGATGGGGAATCACGGACTTCGGCCTTCTCCAAGGAAAGCCCGGAGCCGAAGTCCTATTATAAAAAAAGAAACGGTTTTGCCATTTCGGCCACTTGGTTCGGCAGAAGGCCCTAAAAGGCTGTAAGGGGATCAAGTAGAACCAAGATCCCTTCCTTTTAAACTGGAAAAAATTAAGGATTGCCCTCAGAGACAGATCCTTATCTAGCCTACGCAGTTCGGCAGCAAAAGCCGATAAGTGCCTCCAAGAGTTCGGAGTCACCTGACCTAAAGGGAGTTGAAAAAAATCAAGAAGCTCTACAAAAGGTGGGGGAAGAGGAAAACGAAGCCCGCATTCTAAGCAGGCTTCGTAAACGGTGGCATAACCCTCCGGCGGGTCGTTAGCCCTATGATCATCGTCGGGAACCACCGCCTTCCCCCCAGGTAAAAAATATTTCTCGTGAAGGGATATCACAGTATCCTTACTCAAGATACTGTGAAAATACTCTACGGTCTTCTCCCCGGATTCTTTCCGGCTAGAAGACCCCTTATCCCCTTTCCTACCGCTACCCGACACCGAAGAAGAAGAAGAAGAAGACATTTTTCTTACTTTTTGAAAGTGAAGAAAGTCTGAAGAAGCTCTTGAAAGCGGAAGAAAATTTCTCGAGAAAGAGAGAGTATAGAAGACGCAACAGCAAAGGTGTTCAAATGAGGAAGAAAGAGCATATTTATCAGATTCGGCGAAGATTTCAAAATCGTCGCACCGTTTCGAATCCCACCTTTTCAGGATTCAACGGCCGGATTTTACTGTCGCATTTAATGCAGTCACATGCAAGGCACGTCCCCTGACGTCAGCCTCCCCCGTACCTTTATCCAGAATGCCGAAGTGACTCGCTTCGCCGAAGTGATTCGCTTCGTCTTTCGGGGGGGGTAGTGATGGGGTACGGACTAAACAAGCCCAACAGCAATGACGGCCCATCAGCCCGAAGCCCAAGGAAGAGTATGAGTTCGGCATGACCAAAGAGTTCGGATGAGTTCGGCATTACCAAAGAGTTCGGCCTCAGCCTACAGCTCGGTAAAAGCCAACCAATCAAGCTCTGCTCTCAGGTCGGCATCAAGCTCTACTCTCAGATCGGCAACCAAAGCAGTTCGGTCTCAGTATTCGACCGAACAAGGAGTTAGTGGACCCATGCAGGATTTCCACAACTTCCAACACACCCACTACCACGTGGCGTCAACTCAGGCCACGATCTTAGGCCATGACCTACACGACATCCACGACCTAGAGTGATGATGTAAGCCACGATCTTAGTTCAATGTATAAATAGAACTTAGATCTGGTAGAAAAGGGTTAGAATCTCTCTAGAGAAATAATCATATAGCAAGTCTGTGTTGTAAGCTGTAATTCGCAGATCAAGCAATACAAACCTGCCCCCATTTCTCCCCGTGGACGTAGATTTACCTCAGTAAATCGAACCACGTAAAATTCTCGGTGTCGTAATTTATTTTTACGAGCATTTATCATCATCAAAAATTCGCGGAATCATCAACGTACATCATAGATATCATGATATTGTTTTTTCAATAACTTACAACGAGATTCGATGTGTAGCTTTTCTTTAAGACCATTACCTGGAAGCTTTACTTGCAATATTTTTTCCAACTCATTTTTATAACATTTTCTCAACCCACTTCCACTTTCACCATCCCAATTCTTACTCCTCTTCAACTCAACAATGGATTCTACAAGTTTTGCATCTTCTTCAATAGTCCATTCATGATTACTCTTTCCTCGACGAGCCATCTTAAAAATTGAAAGAAACAAGTACAATACAATTTAAGTCATTTACCTTATATGAATGAGCTTCATACATAAATACAAAACACCAAAGAAGCAAGATACTGAGATTCTTGATATCAAACATGAGCATAAATATACTAGAAATCAACATACATGTTATGATATAAAAGATACAAAAATTCAAACCGAAAGCTAAATGAAATTATCGGATAAATCAACAAAAAGATATTAATAACCCCAATCAACACTAAATGTCAGATTGTCACTAGTAAAGTCGGATATTATGAAAGGAAAAAGTAAAATACTAATATCAAGCAACATGTCTACTTTCCATCCACTTACTAAACATTTCATTAGCTAAATTATATCTCCAATTTGTCCACTCTTGAGTTGGTTCAACAGAAGTAATTTATTCTCCATCTAGTCCAACAGCCTCTTCTTCATTTCGTAAATTGGCACCATAATCATTTTCAATTGGATCAACTGGCATATGTTCTCTAATGTGATTTTGAAGAAGACAACATGCCATTAGCATACCAAAGCACCTCTCAATAACATTTCTAGCCGATGCGTGCTTCATATTAAAAAAAATCTTCTAGAGTTGTTGGTTGACGTCCATTCCTCCATTCACTAAGATGATATCTTTGCCTTCTAAAAGGAACAAGAAAGCTTTTGTCATTTGTGTAACCCGCATCCACTAAATAGTAGTAACCTAATTTTAAAAATTTATGAATTAGATTATTCATATATATTGAATTAAAATTTTAAAAGTGTCTAGCTACGTACCATCTTGTATTGGCAGTGGCGGAGCCACATGGGAGCAAGGGGGTACAACTGTACCCCAAACTTTTCGGTCATAATGTATTTAGATGTAGCCCTTAACAAAACACATACATGGTCCAACGGTATTATTCTCAACTTCCTCAGCAGAGGCCGTGTTGATTCCTCTCAACGGCGGCATTAATTTAAGTTTTACGGAATTTCAAACCTTTGCTTGTTATCCTTTTCTTTTTATTAATTTTGTATATCTTCATTTTTATTTTGTGAAACACATCTAATGCATAGATAAATATTTTCTGTTTTATTAAATCTTACGTATTTTTATATTTTCATTTTTTTGTTTTTTTAAAAAAATTGTAATGCATATAAAACATTCACAATTCACACGTATATTTAATCTTTCCAATTTTCTCAAATCTTTTAAAGCATTTTTGATATCTTCAACATTTTAGTTTTTTAAATATTCTAATGTATTTAATTATATATTGTTTCATCATAATATATATTCCCTCTTTTCCATGCTAACTTTCCTCTTTCACTTTTTACCATAAATATTAAATATGTTATATATTTCATTAACTCATTATATTCAAGTTTTATTATAAACCTAATATATATAAAAATAGACTCACATTCCATTAACTTTTTCAGCCCACATTCCTTTACATTTCTTAAAATTTGTGCCAAAATCGAAGTGAATAATTATTGAGAGAGGAAGTGAGTAATTAGTTTTTTTTAAGAAAAAGAAAAAGAATTGGTTTTTGAAGTTCCAAGCCAGTCACTATAAGTAATTTTTCGTACCCCCGAACGAAAAATCTTGTATCCGCCACTGTGTATTGGTAACCCATTTCTTCTACTTAAAGCATCTCGAAGCACCCTATCATCTTCCGCTGAACCTTCCCAACCTGCAAGTACATATATAAATTGCATGTCTTGTGAACATACTCCTAAAACATTTGTAGAAGTATGACCTTTTCTATTGCGATATCTAGGTTTATCAACCTCGGATACTTTCACTTCAATGTGGGTACCATCAAGAGCTCCTATGCAATTCTACAATTTTAACTCAATCAATATTAAAGATATTTGTGTATATAATGAAAAAGAATGTGTTTTTAGGATACCTTAAACCATTTCCATTTCGCATACGTTGAATCCTCAGGTATAGAGGAGGGAGCTTTTAGTAAATGACCTTGAAGCCTAAGAACTGCATTTAGTACCCTATTGAAATACCTACTAATTGTTTCGCCTGACCGCATGAAATTAGTTTTCATCGTACGATTCTTTTGATGATGGGCTAAGATGTACAAAAATATAGCAACTTGCTCATCAACTGTCAGGTTATTCGTAGGTCTTAGTCGTCCAATAGTTCCAAGCATGTGAACTAGGCGCTTAAATGTATATCTATCCATACGTAATTGTTCATGACATGTGGTATCACTCTCATAGATCAGTCTGTGAATGTAACGTGATCGGTCAATCTCACTCACGGAATATGGGGTCTTTAAATAATATTTTCGATAGTGATGTGCAACAATAGCTCTAATTATAAGCATCATTAGCTTCAATGTATCCATTCTCTTCATATGCGTACTAATTAGAAGGAAAATATGTTTTCCCAAATTTGATTTTGCTTTCATCATCCTTCCCAAGAGACCCTGAGAAATTAAAGCTATACATAACAATTTTTGAAAACTAAAACAAAATTATTTCTAAGCAAGCCTAATATAAAGCTAATAAGAATAAATAATTAGAACTACAACAATAAACTTGCACATACTCACAAAGAATAATCAGAATTGAAATATTGTGACATTTAAAAGCTATGCGCCAGAAGATCTCATGGACATAACACATTTTATATACATACAATACAAATACGTGCATATATGAAAGCACACAACAGAAGCCGTCATATGCATATATACGACTCAACGCACAAAAAATTTGCAGAAACCTAGAATATAAACCATAAATTTCTTGATAAGAAGCAAAAATTTTACTTGTTATTGAAGAATTTGGACACAAATTGGACTGACTGCAAATCAAAAGTGAAGGTGTGGAGAATAAAAAAGAACCGCAAATAAATAGAATAGAAGAGAGAAATTTTTTTGCGTATATTTTTTCCGTAACTTTTAAAATTCTCAGATTTGGAAAAAGAATAACTAGGTTAGGCTAGGGAATCATAATACGCATATTTTTCCCAACTTTGCAACATTTTTAGGATTCTTATTACTTTCCTAATTTCTTTAAAAATCAAACAAACATTGGAATTTAAAAATTGAGAAATCAAATTACTTTCCCTGCCAGAATCCGGGCAACCAAACGTGGCCTTAACGTTTTTTGTATCTATAAAACAATTTAGTATAAACTTATATTTTTCATAAATTTATTCAAATTATCATTTTATTCTGAAAACTAATTAATTTATATCGTTTTTAATTTAGATCTGTCATGTACATTATATTTTATTTCGTTTCTTTTAACTACTTCAGTTTTTAGGATTTGGAATATAATTTGAAGCTTGTGATTTCAAATTTTTCTGTATATTATAGCACATAGAGAAATATGCAAAGAAAGATCAATATATGGTCATTTAATACTATTGTCGAAATTACATGAATGAAGGCGTAATTATCTATGTTTTGAATTTATTAACTAATACTCCCTCCGTCCGCGAAAAATAGGGCTATTCCATTTTTATCCCTCGTTTTGGAAAAATGATAATAAATATTTAAAATGGATAGAAAGAAAAATAAGAGAGAATAATATAGACTATTTATTATCATTTTTCCAAAACGAGGGATAAAAATGGAATAGCCCTATTTTTCATGGACGGAGGGAGTAATACACTTTAAGAATGTGTCACATGCCTAGGTGGACGTCGAGTGCGATGACCTTCCATCATCGAATTACCTCTTATGTATCATTTGATGCACTATAAAATATAATAAAATATTAATCATAAAATAATTTGTAACACGAGTCTAAAACTTATAGGGATTTATTATATAATTCAAATATATCAGTTTATCTGGTAGGTATACAATTAAAGGATATGTCACATGTTGGGTGCCACATATTATCATCGACTATCTCTATAGTATTATTTAACGCAATATGAAAGTAATTATAAAATTAATATTAAAATAATACAATAGTTAAAATATTAAAAATATTGTGGTTTATCATATAATATCAATTTTTTCATGATCTATCACTTTTATGTAGCAAGTGCTATGTATTATAGAGTTGTATTATATGTGTTGAATCCAATAATATCTCATCATGGAATGACCCATATTATATTATAAATACTGGAATATTTAAAGAAATGTCATACATCCACGTAATATCATTAAAATTATAGTTTCTTAATTATGTAAAATTATCATTTCGATTCTTATCAATGTTTTTTACTCTATACAAAATAAAGAAATATTACTCATTCCGTCCCTAAAAATAGAAACTTATGAAACGACACGAGTTTTAACGCAAAGTTGGTAAATAAGAGAAATGTGTGTTAGTGGAATGAGTTCCACCTTATTAGAAAAAAAGAAATTTTCTAAAATAAAAGTTTTCTATTTTTAGGGGACGGAAAAAAAATGAAAAAGTTTCTATTTTTAGAAGACAGATGGAGTATATACTAGCAAAATAAAATTCATAAAAGATAAAAAAAATGTTTATTACAAAGAAATACTAATATTATAGAAATTTAAATGAAATGCTTTTTTTAAATTTTGTCAACAAATAATTTTTTCCTTTTGAATTATCAATCATTAAGTAGTATAATAATACTTGCAAAATTAAAAGTTAGAAATTAGCAATAAAATACCGATGGGTTAAAAAACATATAAGTAAAACGTAATACAAGAGAATTTCCAAATAAAAGTGTGTTTTCCCATTTTTACTTTGTAAAAAGGAACAATTTATTTATCTTCATATCATTATGATAGTTTAAATAAAATAAATAAAAAACGTATTCCATAAAAGAACAATTTATTTATTTTCATATCATTATGATAGTTTAAATAAAATAAATAAAAAACGTATTCCATAAAAATACTATGAATAATTATTCTATCTAAAATTTTATTGTGGATCTTTTAATAAGAATGAGAATAAATTCAATTATATATTTGTTAAACAATATAAATGAAAATAATAATAATAATAATAATAATAATAATAATAATATAATTTTCCTTCTACAATTGTGAATAGGGTCAAATTAATCATAGAAATATGCAATTAATGATGCTACCAAATCATAACAAATTAGTCTATAGTCTTAGCCTATTTAAATTTGAAGGGTATTTTGTATATACAATTGTTTGTAAATTTATCTTTACTCATTACAATATTAATTAGCTGACATTATGACAAATTTGTAACTTCAAGGAATTTTACAAGAGGAGCTAAATAAGTATCAAAAATCATGTTACCTAACTTGAGGCAGAGTGTTGAAAAAACTGAAAAAATTCAGAGGCAACCAAGACAAATTAGGTATGTGGTTTGTCATTAACTTAATGTTGGTGTTAGAATTTATGATTAATCAGATTAAGATACTAATAAGAAATATGATAACGAAAAGAATAATTATAATTTCAAATTTATGATTAATTTGTATGCAAATATTAAAAAATATATTTGAAGTTTGAAAAACAATTAAATTCAATTACCTACTTAACACGTAACAATTAAACTAGAAATAAGAATCTCTTAAGTAATGCTACTTTACTTAATTTTAAGATTTTGATTAATGTTACCATAATCATGACAAAAACAAACATGCCTTCAAAATTTTCTAAAATTATTTATTGATTCTTGGCTACCCTTTTCCTTGTAGGATGTGAATTAGGTTTATAAAAAGGATGTGAATCTCCAAAAATATCAACTCCTGTTAAAGAATTTAAAAACATTATATATTTAAACATAAACTCTCCAAATCCCAACGCGTACGAAAACTTGAAGAAAAATTTGGAGAGAAATTGTATTTGTAGCTGAATTTGGAAAACGTATTACAAGATGAATGGGCAGAAAAGGGAGAAGAAAGATGAGGAGAAGTACGATAGCGAGGAAGAGAAATTAGTCGAAACATCGAAAAAATTGAAGACTGTGGTTGATGATATGCCCGGAATTCCGATTGCTCCGCTGGATACTGGGAATAACAAGCAGAGCGTCATCTTTGTTCTCGAAAACGCTTCCTTGGAGTTAGGCAAAGTTGGCAAGGTTTGTTTCGAATTCAAAATTGCAAGTTTTGATGAGAATTGTCATCGTCTAATTGATTTTTGGTTACAGACTTATCAGTTATTGAGATCGGACGAGCATGCCACCTTTCTGAGGAACAAAAACCGGAACCCCGCTGATTATCGCCCTGATATTGCTTTTCAGGTCTCAAAAATATAAAAATAAAAGATCTTGCTTTATTGTTGTTCATGTTTTGCTATACAATTTTGCTGTATTTTAGGATATTAATCTGTATTTTTGCCTTTGAAGATTAGAGAATCACATGAAAATACAATGTAGGAGCTGATGATAATACTATTTCTTCACCTTGTGTTCTCTAACATACTCAACATATTGTCAATTTTAGGCAATCCAAACAATTTTAGATAGTCGTGTGAACAAAACTGGGAGGCTTAAAGCACTATATGTAAGCACACAGCAAGGTGATCTTATAGAGATCAAACCTCATGTGCATATGCCAAGAACATACAAGAGCTTCGCGGGTCTCATGGGTCAGTATAACACTTTGAACCACCACATTTTGCTGATAAATGTATTGTTTCTGATGGACAACACTTGTCATCTTTCTTACAGCACAATTGCTGCACAAGCACCACATTAATGCAGCTGGCAGCGGTGAAAGGCTTTTACAAAAAATCAAGAACCCTGTGACCAAGTACTTACCCTCCAACAGTCGTAAAATAGGTGAAGTGGATTTTCTATGCTGATCTGTGTCATTAGTGTTTTGTATTTGGTACTGAATTAAATCCAACTGGTTTCGTTGGACCACAGGCTTATCACATAGTTCGGAAAAATTGGTGGATATGCACAACTGCATCGCTAATATCAACGAAGAGATGGATATAGTTTTTGTGGTACATTATCAGGCTTCTTCAAAAATTTCTTCCTTGTTTCGTTTCACTTTCTTTATCAGTGCTGTTTATTCATTAACATCCTTCTATGGTGCATTGACAGCTAGGAGCAATGGCCTATGGGAAAATTGATAAAGATTATGTTGAAGATTATGTTTCAAGTAAGTGCCATACAATCCATGCAATGTGCAAGTTAACTTAACATCTTTGCACTTCTTTTCTTGCATTTTCCGTTCCTTACATTTGTAAGGAAAGAGGTATAAAAAGTTGTCACTCATCTCATACCTGAGGGGCACATATACCTTTAAATTTTTAGGGTCCATTTCGAATGATGAACAACAGGCCCTATATTTACAAAAGCCAAACAATAAGACAGTTCTGTTGGATTGATACAGACAACAATTTATTCAGGCTGGGCGGGACAAATTACCATTGTCATAGAGCCTTTGCTTTATTTTCTACAGAATTGATTGATGAATTTAATTACATAGGAAGGAAGAGAAGGATAAGCCATGTGATTGATATCTCTAAGTGGAAGGAATATGCCCAAACTAGTCACTAAAACCCAACATGATCCCGGGCCTTTGGTGATCTACTCATTTAATATCAAGAAAAGTGAACACTAGACACACGGGAATGTTAGTGATTCACCCATTGTTTGTGCAGTCATTTCTCTCGTTCAGATTACTTCTTTGAATAACTACTCTTGGTACAGTGAGGCAACATATGCTGTGGATTAATATACATATATCCTAATCCAGATTATCTAGTTTAGAAGTTATTCCGCCATATTACTTAATTGGCCAAAGATATCTAGTTTTCTATTCTGATATGTGTGTGTATTCTGATAATCTTGGTTTCTGCTTGCAGTCTCTGAATGCAATTTGAGTGCTGCGTACGCCATTTCGATGATTACAAATGCCGTAGAAAGGAAGTTCAAGATTATGTAAGGTCGTAGTGAAAGCCCCTATGCTGTAGCTCGGTTTCATATACATGTCTTTGTTTGGTTATGCAAGTTTTAGGTCTGTGGTTAATCTTGAATTTTTGCACATTTGTCTGTTAGCCGTTCTGCTCAGGCGTTTTGGTAACCAGGTTTTGGTACTTTATATTTATAGTGATAAGATCTACTAGTACTACATAATTCACTACACATGTAAAGTATGACACTTATTCAACTCAGACACCATTAATCATTTTTTTAAAAAGTGATCGACAAACAATGCAGAAGTGTTCAATAACACAATTTTTTAAGTCCAGAGAAGCAATTCTGCATTTGTAGGTTTTCCCATCCCAGTGACAGATTTTTCTTAACTACTATAGAAACGAAAATAAAAAGTAAATGTTGCCTCTCAAATTCATAATATTACCAATCACTTAACAAAATAAAATTTTTCATGATATGATTTGAAATGTATATATATTCTTGATATAAGGCCATTAGCAATGGGGCGCCCTAAGGCGCGCCCTATGGCGCGCCACGTCATCAGTTTTATCCTCCTACCCCCACCTGCAATGGGGCGCCCTAAGGCGCGCCCTATATGTTATTAATTTAAATGTTATACTATTATTATTTTGTTAATTAATGTAAATGTTTTAAAAAATGTAATGCAAACTAAATTAAAAAACACAACGATTAACTAAAAACCGGCGAAGATTGCATTCATTAAACAAAAGTTACACGTTTTGAGTTGGCTAAAATCTACGCAATTCCCAACTTCCGGCGCAGCTCACCGATCAACCCCCGGAGATATTCGGCTTCGGCGGGGTCCGTACACTTCTTGAGCATTTTGTGCGTCTGCAACAACGTCCTGGCCATCGAGGCTGTTGCCAACTTCTCGTACGTGGCGGTCGACGGGTGCGGGGTCGGGAGCGGGACCTCGATCGGCGATGGGTCGGCAGCGGTCGAGGATGATGTCGCCACCGCCTTCCCCTTCGCCTATCGTCCGCGTCATCGTCCGCCGATCCCACAATGGCGCGGACGATAGGCCATCGTTCGTTACATAGGGCGCGCCTTATGGATCGGCCGCGGACGAAGGGGACGGACGATGGTGGGCACCCACAATGGGGGCATCGTCCGCGCCCGAGAACGATGGATGCCATCGGGCGCCCCATTGCGGGTGCCCTAGAGCAAAAGATAAGGGATTTGGTGGAACAAACAAATTGCCCCCATGAGGTTGTACAAGGCACAGCATCTCTGCCCCAACATCTCTCCTTAAGGGCAACATTAAATCGCAAGTATTATAATGTCTCCAACAATAAAAAAGGTACCATATTCTCCCTTCCTACATTAAATATTCTAAATATTTATTACGATGGCAAAACACATTTAAAAGTTTAATTAGCACCGTTGCTATTGTCCAAATGCTGCAAACCATTTTTTACAGATCTGCAAATATTGAGATTAAAATGAAATACTATGCTTTGTCCACTTAATGCAGAGCTAAACAACATATAAACTCAAAATTTGTCCTATAATTAAATAATCATCATTTGAATAACGTGGCATACTCTCTACTTAATTTGTCGTAGATTTCTAGAATGACCTAGTTGGAGGAAAGCCCTCATAATGAAAACATGAGAAGAATAAACAAGCTGGCAACATTATTTTGTGGGTGGCCCTAAAGAAAGATTGCCATTTTTATTAATGTTTGAAAACACCATCTATCCAATTTTAATTTGTGAGAGTAATTTGGATTTGGTGAAATTTAAATCCGGTTTATAAATAGTTCTTCATTGTAACTGTATAATGTTATCATCATAAATTCTTGACTTGAATGAACAAAAAAATTTATGTGTAGGCATATTCTTGGAAAGTAAATCATGATAAATGGATATATGTATATATATTGGGGAGAGAAGAAATGGACATATTCTTGAAGGAAAGCCGACCTGACCCACAATACCCGGCAAGAATCATGATTTTGAAAACTCATAACCAAACAAACGAATCCTTCATTTTTAAGATCGAATCCTTTCTTGGAATTCGAGTTTCTTTGGACCATCCACATTTACCTTTTTTTCTCTTTTCATCTCCTTTTTTGTTAGGGTTAATTGACTTGAATTTGTTGTCCAAATTTTCAATGAAGTTTATTTTATGGTTTCAATTATTCAAATTTTTCTTACTAAATATTGTATAATTAATTCAAATCAAACTCGAAACTATGTTACAATTTGACATAAAATTTCTATATCACTTCTTTCTTATTGCCACATATAATACAATAAATAATAAAACTAATTTTTAATTAAATTCACTTAAATTTAAAACTTTAAGGATATTATATAATGTACAATTTATGTACATTTATCTTTTCTCTTTAATTTATAGTCTCGGTATTTTAAATAGTCACAACTTAGCTCTGTAATTTGGCTTATGGGTCAAAGTATTTTTTTCGTGTGATTAGGATGATCAACTTATTGATTTAGAAATTTCTCTCTCATATATCACAACCAATATTTCTACTATCAATGTGCATTAATGAGCTTATTTATTGGCGATTTAGTTAACTATATTATATAATTAATAATAAAATTTAATCATAGTAAGTTAGTAGTACTATGTAATAATGTTATAACTAAAACAAAACCTCGAACCTTTCTTATTACTATAATACTCCATATAGACATATAGTTGTACCTTCTAGGTCTCATTCTGCCATCCAGGTGTACCACTTACAAATTACTATTAGTAATATTTAGTATTTAATTATTACAATATAATTTGAAGTTAATAGGAATCACTTACAAAATAGTTTAACTATTTAAATCTAAAGTTTAATGCATGTGACAACGTGACGGGTTTTGATGCAATGAATTTGGGCCGTTATGACTACGCATATTACTCGATCGATTATTGTTGAAGAATGTCACGCATAAATTTTCATGACTAAAAAGACAAAATTCAAAAACAATATTCGAAATATTTAAGAAACTTAAGTATTCAGACAACAAATATGAGTATGTGTATGCGTGCAGTGCATAATACTCCATCCGTCCCGAATAATTCGTCTCACTTTGACCGGACACGGGTTTTAAGAAGTGTAATGAAAAGTGAGTTGAAAAAGTTAGTGGAATGTGAGTCCTACTTTTATATATTAGTTTTATAATAAAATGTGACTAGGAATGAGTTAGTAGAATATGTGGTCCACTACCAAAAATGTTAAAAAGTGAAATGGGACAAATTACGTGGGACGGACCGAAATGGAAAAATTAGACAAATTATCCGGGACGGATGGAGTATAATATAATATAATATAATAATAAATATGAATTGTTGGAAGCAATCAAATGCAATATTGTACCGTGTTTTTTTTGGAGGATATATGTTGTATATTATCGAACCCAAGTTATTTAAACATTTACAAGTTTGGTTGGGAGCTATTATTTCTATAATAATGATCATATACAAAGTTTGTTGTACAAAACAAAGGTTTTCCATTATATTGTTAGATTAGCTTTAGTTTATTTCTATAATAATTAGAATAAATAAAACAATAATAATTAAGTCAATCATATTTTTAAAAGAAGATTTCATGCACGAAGCATATCTAATAAAGAAAAGTCGGATGGAGGAAGGTTCAATGCATCTCATTTGTTAAAATTTATTTATTACTTTAAGAAATCGGTTCAACAGCTCATCTTAACATTTTATTGTTTTGTTACAACTTAAAAAAATCCTAACAATACGATAAATTATTTAATTAAGTGCTCTATACACGAAAACATGTATGTTAGTGCGTGCGTGCGTACATGCGTGTGAGAGAGTGAGAGACAGAGAGTAAATGGTTTGCTTTAATCACCAATGTAATTTCAAGCCTATTTTACGGGATTCGAGTCTAAAATTACTTAATTAAATTCTTTAGACATTTTGTCATATTTACTATTCCTTCCGTCCCGCAAGAATATGCACATTTTCCTTTTTAGTATGTCCCACAAGAATATGCATTTCCAATGTTAAAACTATTTTTTCTCTAATGAGATGAGACCAATTTCTCACTAACAATACTTTTTTATTTTTTGGTAATAAACTGCGGGTAACACCTGAAACAACTTAACGAATATAAGAAATATTTCATCTATCCTGGAGAAGCCAACTATGAATGCCTTGTGGTGCCATCTCTAGAGCGTGGAGTCCTCTACCAAACCCATAAGCAAAATGTGACAAATAATCAGCAGCAAAATTCCCTTCTCTATGCACATGATGGATGACCACTGAATCAAAATCTTGAATTAAAGAACGTACCTTTTGCACAATGGCTCGACAACTAATAGAGACATCATAACGTCCCAAAATCATTGATACTCCAACAAACTTGTTACTCTCCACCTCTAACTTTCGCAAACCTAAATCCGTTGCCAGTTGTAGACCATATAAGATGCACCAAAGTTCTGCATTACTTTAATTACTTTTTCTTTTTATATATCTCTTACTCTACCAATTTTGCATAATAACCGTGCCGAACGCAAAAGTGCATATTCTTTAGAGACGGAGGGAGTGTATTATTTGGGGTCGAAACTGAATGAATAATTAAATACCATTAAAGCCTATTTAAGCAATGATTTTCATGTACTACTATAAAATAAAAATATCCAGATTCTCTTAACCATATCCTCCTGATTTTCATGTATTTGCAGAGTAATAAATCATGAGGTATTTAATTTGTGACTTGTGAGCAACTCGTATCTTCATATAGATGTGATAGTATTTGATTTGATATTTGATTTATCATAGTAGTATGGATATTCCTCATAACAAAGTCTACGCCTATCTTTTCTTTCTATTCTGAATAATACTAAAAATATTAAGAACGAACATTATACTTATATTAACTGAAAAATAAAATAAGTGCTGACTTTCACCGAATCAAATCCTTATGAATTTTTTAGCTAAAATTTGTACGACTTTGCTACTTTATCCCCATTTGAGACAAATTTATTAATTAATCAAACCAAGAATGTAATAAACAATATCTTTATATGCATAAAAAAATGTGACTTTTGGAAGGGAATATGATTCAGTAAACATTATTCGAATGCCTACGCAAAAATATACATTTTCAAATGCGTCCTTTTTATTGCTTTCCAAATTTGAGGATCGATCTAATTTATTTAAATTTTTGACCAATCTTTATTCTGTTACATAAATTCCACATACAATCAGTCAAACATGATCACAGATGCAAATTAAATGACAAGAATGTTTATCATGATAACAATTTTTTTTAGACTAATATGATAACATTTCTAATGTTCCAATTCCTCTCCAAATTCTCATCCAGTATCACACACACATGACATAAAATCTCAAATATTAAAAACAGTTCAATTTCTACCTCACATTAAAATGATTATCTGCTTATTCCACCTAAACATCAAATCCATGTATAATCCACCTGAAAATTTTGTAATATCAGTTATAAACTGAACACATTTTATTTAGGATTTTAAAGTAAAAACACAAATCGGCCACATTTTTAAGAGTTCAAAATTGGGTATACAAACTATGTATAATTAACCCTATATATGTGCATATCCTTTGTATGTAAATTACATTGAAACGGATGAGTACGTTTTTACTCTCTAGATTCACCATTATACGCATCATATAAGTTATTATGGATAAACTTTAAATAGTTGAAAAATATAGTACTCCTACGTTATAAGTAGATAATCATTTTTTCTGAAAAATCAATTCTTGGTGGGTGAATGAATTTGGGGAAGTAATTTCTAGACTAAAATAAAGGACATATCATTATACTACTAGTATAATAGTACTTGATATTTTCAATATCACTAATAAATAATAATAGTAACAACACATACACAAAAACACTTGGCATGGGTATAAGAATGTCATCATCGTTGGTAAAATATTGTAGGGACAAAACAATGATGAAATTTGATAGAGAAATTTATGTAAGTTTCCTAATTGGGTGGACACAAATCTAGTGAGGGAATCTACTTGTCCTAGACATGGAGGGACACTGCCCCGATAGGGATATATCCATTTCTCAATTATTTTTCCAATTATATAGATTTCTCTCTAGAAGAGCATCACTAACAACATCTATTGAATTAAATACGTTCCTTTCCTACTCGTGGCAAATTAAGAAAACTTTATCGAAATCTTAATTTTTGAATTTCATAAAAATTAAAATAAAGATATAGGAGGGACCCCAGTCCCCTCAGTCTAGAATATTAAAGTTAGAATTCAATTATAGGGGTTGAGACTATGAGTTATTACACATGTCAAATTTATCATACAATAAGTTAATTAGGATAAAAAACTATGAGATATTATAAACTTAAGCTGAAAATTTATACTGATCGAATTAAAGAGATCATTTTTTGCCATTTTATTGGATTCGAAGTTGAATCATGAATTCATTTAGCAAAATAATGAATCAAACATAAAATCTGACTATCTAAGAATTTGAAAGGATTCATATTTTGGAGGATATATATATATCTAACTCATTTGAGTCAATCGCAATAACGCTTTATATACTTATTTCTAAGTCGTAAATTTTATGCAATGCAAGAAGGCAATAAGTCGGATTTCAATATAAATACAATTAATTGGTACATTTATTCTTTCAACGGAAATTAACTATAATTACTTCCGTTACCACTTACCAACCCAAGTTAAATAAATGAGAAATCTTGGTATTTTATCGACGATGTAAACATAAAAAGACGATATTTATATTTAAAATTGTGTATAATAAACTCCACGTTTATGCCGTAAATCGCAAACCACTCGCAATTTCGAACCTTATCTTTTATAATCAGTCACTGTTTTGTGGTCCTTATAAATTGACTTGTGATAAAATTAAAGTTGGTTGTTGCTCGTTTATTTTGATACACAAAACTACATATCTTGTGTAGAATTTCCCAAGTGACTTTTGAGGAATTCTTAGAATTTTCTCTCTTTTTCAAATCGTGATATTGAATTTAATTCCCACTAGTTTTGGCTTAAATTCTTGTAATTCATTCTACTACATTAAAGCATGTGTCTGCGACACATATTTTCAATTTCCACATATGGATCCAAGGGAGGATTATTCCCTTGCACAAAACTTTAAGTCACAAAAATTTTCAAATTTGACCTATGGATTAAAGCGTTGTGAGTTTTGAAAAATAATGGATTTGTGCAAATATTCATCTTTTATGATGTTTCAAGACTTCTCGGCCTCTCATATTTTAGATAAAAATAAAATAAATAAAGAAGGAAAAGTCTTGAAAATCAAGAATGTCACTTGTGCCAATGGCCCCTTTTGACTAATAAGTTAACTCGAGTCAATGATTTTTTTTTCTCATTAGAAGTATAAATTTTAACAAAGGAGGCACTAGACATAGTGCAAATGTGAAATGAAATTACTCATGATTATGCTAATTGACAATGGTATTGGATTTCTAGATAGTCAAAACTAAAATCATGGAGTACAACTTAATGCTTAGTAACTGCATTGCACCCTTTTCAAGGAACATTAATCATTCTAAACATCACTATATTGAAAATACAAGTTCTGTTGGTTCTTTTCAAATTTTTTTTATCTAATTCGATAGACAATAATAGCTTATAGAGGCAACAATATGTGTCTTTATAGTATTTAACTATTTTATTTTATTTTCCTTATAAAGCAACTCCAGTCAGAACAATAAAAATTAAGTATAGTGAGTAAAATTTACTATAAATTACTTATTTCTTTATTCAATTATCCTTTCACATAGAAAGCAAAATAAATACTGGTATTAAATTTCCTAAATTAATGTGCCACGACTGTGATGTAAACAAAATGGCCCACCACAACACATTTTTCTATGTGTAAAACGACTTAAAATAACAAAATAAACTTTAAAAACGATTTTGCCATAGATTTTGTTAGAAAGAAAATCACAAAAAGTATATTTCTATATCAAGAAAGTAGAGGAAAAATCTCTATTTATTAAAAGGAAAATGTTTTAGAGACATAATGGCATTGTCCTAATGGGGTTAAAATGGTAAATGTATATTATATTATATTTTTAATTAAATTTATATTTTATATATGTACTTTATTACCCCTACATTAATTTGTTTATTAAATACACCTATTTAAGGATATAAATGCCGGTTATGCATAGATGATGCATGCATTTAATAACACGTGAATATCATCTAATCTTTTAAAACATGATTAGATAACTTTTTTATCTATTCCCATTTTAATTCATTTACTTAAAGATATATCTTTAAAATTTTAAAATATTAGTTTTATTAGGTTTACATATTTAGTGTACATTTTGTCTACAAATAAAATAAGATTTATCAGCAAACAAATAATGTCAGACTTCTTAACGAATTAGTCTTTATAAATTTGAATTTAAATAATTAGCGCTATAAAATATAAATAATTAGTTATCTAATATTTTTGAACTGTAAATACTCAGAGTTACTATAACATATGACAAAAAATAATTACTTTGTAATTATAATACTATAATCTTCAATATTGATAAACTTATTCTTTTAGTCACTTTTTATTCACAATAATCTTTATAAAATAATAAAGTTTTTAGCTCAATTTAATATAACACCCAACATCCGAACTGTATACTAAATTATATTTCAATCTACATAGTAATTATTTATAATAGATAAAATAAAATCAACTTAATTAGAATCATGTATACTAAATTTAACTGTAGATATATTTCCATAAATATTAAAAATAAATAATAAATTTTACTATTTTATATTGCATATTATAGTTTTAATATACTAAAGGGTTATAAAAAATATGTAATAAATTAATGTTAAATTTATTTATTTCATTACAAAGAATTTAATTTTTAAAGTACATACTCCGTAGTAAACATAATCCAAAAATCAAAAGTCAAAATTAGAACCTACTAATTTAAGACATAATCGAGCAAAACACCCAAATTGAAACTTTTAAATATTAAATATATATTTAAATCTCAATATAATACCCAAGTAGTACATTAATACCCAAAATAAAGCCCAAAAATTATGGAATACATAAATTAATAAACCCGCATTCTAAAAGTGGCGTTCCTAAAAGCCTACTAAATTGATTACATAGTTTTATAAGAAGTACTAAAAGCCTACTAAATATTAAACAAAAATTTCAAACAATATACAATAAATTGATAAATATTGTAAAACCCTAATACAACATGCGACGCCTCCATCTCTCTCAAGTTTCTCTCTCCCTCCCTCCTTCCTCCTCCTCCTTAACCGGCGGCGGAAATCATCTCCCCGGCCAGAGCACCGCTCCTTCTTTCTCGCCGGCTCTCCTTCCACACAGCCTCGCCGCTCGTCCCGCCTGTCGCGCCGCCTTACCCGTCGCGCATTCCTCCCATGTGGCGCTGCTGCCTTAATTGCCATGGTCGCCACCTTTCTCTCCTTCTCGTGGTTCCACCTCTTGGCCACCGGCTTGTGGACTCCTCCACGCCACCCAACCGTCGTCGCCGGTCACCAACCCCTCTCTCTCGTAACTCTTAGGTATCGGGCTTGCCGGCGTGCGAGTCCAGCTACCACCGCCGTCGGCTCTCCTTCTCTTTAGTCCGCTTCCGCCGCCGTCGACCCTCATGCACCACCGCCGCCGCAGTAACCCATCAAGCACAGCAGCAGCGTCGCCACTTCCCTTCATCTCCGGCATCTCTCTCGTCGCCTCACCCGCCGGCTATCGCCGGATTCCAAGCAGAACCAAACCTGCTATACTGCAATCACAAAATTAGTCCACAAAATGCAGATTCTAGTCCATCTATTTAATAGTGTTTCAAATCTTCTTCAAGAAGTTTGCATTTGATTGGACTATTTGAGAAGCCATTATTGCTCCATAGGAGCTACCTTTTTTCATTAAGTTTGCAAATAAGTTTTTTCATTAAACTGACACTTTAGATTATGATAGATAGCAACAAAAATGAACTACTGCTTACATCATCATATGTATCTCAATGGTGGATTTAGGGGGTCCTACACACTCAAAGACCTACCAGAATGACTTTATTCATCAACCTAATTAATCTATTTACTCACATAAAAAGATTAATGGAGAAAATACAATGAAGTGGTAAAGTGGTTAGTTATTTATCTTTTCTTGGGTAAATTTCCAAATAAGGTACATTTTGATTTTTGAGTAGAACAACACTGAGAGCCCTTACATAGGAGCATAAAAACAACAAAGAAATAGTAACAGACTTTTATTACATTAGAACAGAAACTAGATTATATATCAAATAAAAGAAAATTAACTATCCTTTATTACTGAATAGTTACAAAACAAGAAACACCCCACCTCCCCTAGAAAAATCAAAAAATATTGGAGTAATAACTAAATAAGTGTGAGAGGGAGGTGAAGGCTGTGTATATATAACGTAGATAGAAAAAAAAATTTGCAAGGCCACGTTCAAAGTTTTGTTTTCCCACAATTCTTTATTCATTCTAATCAGTATTGCTTGCCTTGCAGTTCAATTTCAAGCTGGAAATATGCAACAAAATCTTTGGTAGAAATCTGGTCAGATCTTGCCTTCTGCCCCTCTTCATTTTGCTTCATTACAAATCTCCTTTTTCCTTCCCATTTTATCTCCTTCCTCACCTCACACAACCAAAAGAAAAATAAGAAAACTTTGTAAAAAAACATCCTTCGTCTTTGGGAGTGAGGAAAATGGGCATGGCAGCAACAGATGATCAATTTCATGTTCTTGCTGTTGATGACAGCGTTATTGATAGAAAACTGATTGAGAGGCTTCTCAAGACATCCTCTTTCCAAGGTGTGTGTGTGTGTGTGTGTGTGAGGTTTCTTGGTTTATTTATGTTTTTTTAAAAGAATTTGATTGGTGGGCTTTGGTTTTTATGTGAATGTTTAAAAGATTTGATTTTGATTGTGGGCATTTTGTTGTGGCAGTCACCACAGTTGATTCGGGAAGCAAAGCTTTGGAATTTCTTGGTTGGCATGGAAATGAGATAAGCATGTTTAGTGAAGCCTCTATTTCTCCAAATAATCATCAGGTAGAGTTTGCTATCCCACCCCCTAAATCTGTTTCCAACTTCAACTATCTGAAAATCCCATTTCTTCTTTTTGCAGGAAGTGGAAGTGAATCTTGTTATTACAGACTACTGTATGCCTGGGATGACAGGCTATGATTTGCTCAAGAAAATAAAGGTATTTTTTTCTTTTTCTTCTTTTGGGTTGCTAGATAGGAGCAATTTATCAATAACAAACTTTCCATTGCTGGAAAAACATGCCCCTCATAAAACAACATAGTTTTTGTTGATGTTTATTTAAAAGTTCTGTCCTTTTTTACTGCAACTTAATTCATATGAATGGAAATCTTGTCCAAACTCTTGCAAAGTCCTCTGAAATTTATGTGATGATTATTGTTTTTCCCTAAAGGCCAATTAGATCTAAATTCATCTTCAAGGATTTCTCTACTTTATCTTGTACTAAATCATCAGCTCTACTTCAAATTGTCAGGAATCTGCATTTTTGAGGGATATACCTGTAGTCATCATGTCCTCTGAAAATGTCCCTTCAAGAATAACCAGGTAATTAACTTATTAAAGTAGTAATTTTTTTTAATAAAAACAAAATAAATATATATATGTACATCTAAATATTTGATTTCTGATCATAGAAAAATTAACGGTTACAGATGTTTAGAAGAAGGAGCAGAGGAATTCTTCCTAAAACCAGTGAAATTATCAGATGTGAATAAGTTGAGGCCTCATATGATGAGAACCAAATTGAACAATGATATTATTGAAAATGGAAAGCCAGAAAATGAGGAAAAGCAAGAAAATGGAGAGATTATTACAACAGGAGAAGCAGATTCAGAAATGCAGCAGTTTCAGACAGCACAATCTTTGCAACAGCAGACGTCACAAAACAACAATAACAACAATGACAACAACAAGAGGAAATCTATGGAAGAAGGGCTTTCACCAGACAGAACTAGGCCCAGATACAGTGATCTCACTGTGATGTCCAATTGATCTTTCCTTTTTTAATTTCTATAAATAAGTTTTTTAATTTGGCATGATGAAGAGATATATATATATGTATATACAGGGCTAAAGACAAACTATTTGAGAATCTTACTTGGGAAAATTTTGGACCCAATTTTTTGTATTTACTAGTTTTAGTGTGGAAAATGGGAAAAGACAGAAGAAATAGTTGTGATTGTGGATCAATAAGCTTTTTTTGGAAGCTGATTTTTATTTTTATTTATTTTACTAATTAGGAAATTCCATCATTTTAAAATTAAAATGATGGAATGAAGAAAAACTTGCTGTAGCGCCTATTACCATCAAACTTGAAATTCAATAATTTATGTGATATATGTATGATTAATTTGTACCTGATTTTTCGACCCAAATTACTCTTAAACGAGTTGAGCCCAATAGTTGAGTGTAAGTGGACTTTAAACAGCCATCAAATAATTAAAGGTGATTGATTGAGCTTTTGGGCGAGTTTATTTATCAATGGGGTGAGATATAAATATAATGATTATCATAAATCAATTTCTTATATTATTTTATTTTATTTTATTATGAATCTTAAGTCAGCTTTAGTGGCAATCAAGATTAGTTGTAATTGGGCATGCAGGGTATATAGTTGAACATGGGGTTCCTATCTCTCTCTGCATATATACACAATTAATCATAGGGACGTGATACAATGCAAATCATATATCTAATACAAACTCAAAATTTTATCCTAGCCATTAATTATAACAGATCCGTGGTTAATATTGCGTAGAATTTCTATCTCAACAAGAGCATGTATTTTGTCAACAGAGCATATTTTTGTAAGTTTAGTTTCTGAACGATTTATGTGTTCCTAATTTCTCTCCCACCTTCCAAAACTGATAATATTCACATCTTCGAAAGGATCTTAACACCACTATAATTGACGTCAAAACTTTAATTGCGTTGATTCTTTGTTGATGTTGAATTTTGTGTTGAAATAGTGTTGATTCTAAAATCTGTGTTAATTTTATGGAGTTTTTTCATTGAATTTGTGTTGACTCGACCGTGTTGTTTTTTTTGTTGAATTCTGAAATATGTGTTGATTTTTTGCGCTGAAATTTCGTTGATTCTTTTGTTCTGTTGTTGGTGATTTTTTGCGTTGATTTTTTGTTATGTTGAAGTTGAATATTTTATTGAAATCGTATTGATTCTATGTTGATTCTAAAATCTGTGTTGATTTTTTGTAGATTTTGAATTTTTGTTGAATCGATCGTGTTGCTTTTTTGTTGAATTCTGAAATCTGTGTTTATTTTTTATGCTGAAATTTCGTTGATTCTTTTGTTCTGCCGTTGGTTATTTTTTGCGTTGATTTTTTTGTTCTGCTGAAGTTGAATATTTTGTTGAAACTGTATTGATTCTAAAATCTGTGTTGATTTTTTGTAGTTTGTTGAATTTGTGTTGAATCGACAGTGTTGTTTTTTTGTTGAATTCTGAAATCTGTGTTGATTTTTTGCGCTGAAATTTCATTGATTCTTTTGTTCTGCTGTTGGTGATTTTTTGCGTTGAAATTGCATTGATTCTTTTGTTCTGCTGCTGCTTCACAAATAATCACCGCCGCAGCCGTTGAATGACGGTTGAAAGAACGAGGGGGGGAATAGTCGAAAAGAAGAGAAAACGACGAAAAAGCAAAAAGTTGGAATAATGGGGAGTAATTGAAACGGTTTAATTAACAAGAATATTGGAAGGAGAGAGAACGACGAAATCGAGATCACACAATTATTCTATAATTAAATGATTCACCGTATTATGAAAGTGTCTAATATACCTTTTGTTGACAGATTCATAGAAGTTATTGAAATTTTAATCTTGAAACATAATAAGCATTGATCTATAATAATTAGTGGCTAGGATTAAAGTTTTGAGTTTGGATTAGATATATGGCTTTCATCATATCACTACCCATTAATCATATGTGGATAATCCATTTGTACAATCCTTTTATATCTTCTTAGATTCGTTTAGCTTTAGTGGATCTTCTCTTGAGGGACCTGGGTCTGTAGGGTCCGGACAATCATATTATTTACATATTTTTATATTTTATGTTCATTCTAATTTAATTTTTTGTTTTCAACCTAAAATTTGAATTGTGAGGCATCAATTCCTTAGCATCATGGTTTGGCTGTTTCGAAAGTTGGATATGTGACTAAATTTGTGACAAATTTGAATTTCATCACCGCGACTTTATCAATATTTATAAATCGATAGTATTGGGCTCATTTAAGGTGGCGTATCATTTAGGATATGAAAACATTAATAAATCTTGATATGGTTTAAGATAAATATAAAGAGATAATTTTTTTTGTAACGACTTGGCTACAACATATTACAAAGAAAAAGTCACATAATTTATCATGAAGAAGCCAACTATGAGTTATGAGATCCAGTGGGACGCCTCTACAATATGAACTCTTTTACAAAAATTATTGAAAATGAACCGTGACTTCTATTTGCGAACGAATGTAGTACTTTCTAATAAAAAGTGGACTCCATACAACAATAAATTTAATGATAATAACTTATAATTCTTGCTTTTCCTTATGTCTCCCTCTCCATTCTCTTCTCCTCATTCCTTCAAAATTGTAAAAAAAAAAAGTAAAAGAGGCATGGTTTACTGGGACCGGGCAAACCAAGCCCCGTTGGAGTGGCAGCTTGGCCCACGCTAGATCTGTCCTCGACTAAAATCATGCAATATTCAATCAACTCAATATAAATCTAATTCCAAAAATGTGTAAATTCCGTGTGGTTAAGCACACACTAGCTATTGCCATGTCCTTTGTATGCCCAATTTTTTGTAGAAATTTTTTATAGAGTATGACACGTCGGAGCTTATGCAAGAAGGGTGACCTACTACTTACTTTAGTAAGCAAGTTTCAAATCGTGCTTTATCCAAAATTGGCGCATGAAAAAGAGTTATCACGCTCGTCTTAGTCTTAGATATTCAACGCTGGAGCCTACACTTTGGAACGTCGATTCTTAATTTGTACGAATTTTAAAAAGTCTTCACACAATCACTTCTTACACCAACTCAACAAGAATTGAGCCGTCAAAGTTATGGGCTATGACTTTGTAGGAATTGTACGAATTATTAAAAACGTCTTCACACAATCACTTCTTCCTCTGGACATCCATAATGCTAATAGGCCAGTCATAGGCTAGCCACAAACACCTTCTGCCACATCATCAGCACTAAAAACTCCTCCTGACACATCATCAGAACAAGCAATAGGCTAGCCATAATAAACAAAATTATAAAAAAACAAATAATTAACAATCACACAAAATACGGAATTAAATTTACGACACAGATACGGGAAAATTCAATAATAATAGTAAAATTAAAAAAAGTACAATAATAAAAAAAATTACATTAATTTAAAAAAAACCTCTTCCACACACGAGCCCCCGCCTCCGCCTCACTCCTCTTGGTCGTCGCCGTCGCCGTTGTCGCCGCTATCGGTACCCCCAAATCTGCGGCATCTGAGCCCGCTTCTGAGCCCCCCAACTGTGCCGAGGCGGCATCCAAATCGACCCGCATACTCTCGAGCATTGAGTGAAGAAACCTCTTCTCCACAGGGTCAGTTGCTGCCCTCCATTCAGCTAAGATCTTGTGCATCTGAGCCCGCGTTTGTTGACGCCCGAAGAAGATGAGCTCGGTTGGCGACTTGCCAACAGGGGGGATGCCGACTGGACCTCCTGGGACCCCTGGGCGACCCCCCTCGCTACCCGTTGCGCCCGCCTTTGACCAACCGGACGAGTGCGGCGAGTAAACGATGGAGGGGACGGGAACTCCTGAACATCCTCGGGGAGGTCGTGGGAATCGCCGCTGCTGCCGCTGTAATCACCAGCATAGTTCAATCGCTGCTTCTTCGGCCAGCCAGCATCGACACCTGCCCGAAACTTCTCGAAGTCCATCAACACCTCATAGCAGTTTCAGTAGGTGAACTCTTTATAAAGCCCGGGCACGGGGAAGGCTTTCTCCGCTATCCTCCTGCAGTCCTCGTCAGTTTGGCCACTGGTCTGCATGCGGAGGGCGTTGATGTACAAGCCCGAAAATCGGGAGACCGCAGCCCTGATTCGGTCCCACCCCTTCCGTCACTCCTCCCCGCTGTGTGGCCTCCCCTCCGGGCAAATGCCTTGTAGGATGCTGATATTTTAGCCCACAAGTTGACGATCCTCTAATTGTTCGAATGGAGGGGATCATCGCAAACTCTCACCCAAGCCTTGGACAGCGCGACGTTCTCCGCATCCGCCCACTTCCTCCATGCCGGGCTGTCGTCATCAGCCGGGTGCGACGACTCGCCGACCACCCTTTTCCCCTTCCCCTTGCCCTTCTTCTTCTTTGGTGCGCCCCGACCCCGCCCTACTCCCCCCGTTTGAACGGGAGTGTCCGCATCCTCGAGATCTATCCCCAACTTCTCTAAGGAGAAAGTCTCACACCCAGTGAACTACGTCTCCGATGGGGTCGATGTGTGCGAAGAAGCAGTAAAAAAATCAAGATTGGGGCGATAGACATTGTCCCCCCCGGCATCCCCGGCTGCCACCCCGGCATCATCTGCATCCAAGGGTACATGTTGAAGTACCCGGCCATCGAACCCCATCCACCTCCCACGGGTACCGTGGGAATTTGAGACTCGCTCGTCACTGGAGTAGACTCGTTGTTATTCTCCATTTTGCTTTATTGCTCTTGTACAGAAATTAAGTGAGAGATAAAACTCGTTAAAACAAGCGGTGCGAATAAAAATGACGTGCAAATCGCGTATATATAGTGTTTCGAAAGTTAAAAAAAAGTGCTAGCCGATTGCTCGCCGATCGCCCGCCTACAATGGTGGCCAGCCGATCGGCCAGCGCTCAAAAATCAGCGCGCGCTCGCCGAAATTCTCGCCGTTTTTCCGCTCGCTGCCTATAATGGTTCGGCTAGCAGACCGGCCAGCGCCGGGAATCGGCTAGCCGGTCCGCTAGCCTCCATTGGAGATGCTCTCAACCCCAGCGGCTAAAATTTGACATCTACTTCGGCTCAGCCCATATGTTAAATGGATCACTTTTAAAGCCCAATAAGTTTGCTCTACTATGCTAAGATTCGATCCCGACATATTTTTCAAATATTATAGTGTACCAATATGATTTTAGATGCTTTTTTTTTATACCAAAAATGGAATTTAGTTTTCAAAAACTCAATCTAATAAAATTTTATTCGAATGAAACCGATTTACAGCCTGTAAAGTATAACCTCAAATCGAGACATGGCTATGGACGAAAATGTAATCTTTGGTTTTGAAATCTTTTGTCTTCTAATTATGAAATATTTCATAGTATTTTTCATAATTAGTAGTATTTCATAAATAACGATAAATGATTAATCTAGTTTAATTGAAAATCAATATGTACAAAAGCACACACATTGTTTTTTGATTAAAAAATGCAAGCAAGCACCCTCAACAATCCATATCCCCTTTATGATTTATAGGCTTATGTGACAACTGAAATACTCCATCCGTTTCAACTTAATTGTCTCTTTGAGTGGACATGAATTTTAAGAAATATAAAGAAAAGTTAGTTGAAAAAGTTAGTCGAATGTGAGACCTATTTTTTTATACTATTAGTTTTATAATAAAATATAAGTGAAGTGAGTTAGTGAAATATGAGACCTATGTACCATTTATGGTAAAAATGAAGTGTGACAATTAAGTTGAGACGAATCGAAATGGAAAAAAGTCACAATTAAGTTGGGATGGAGGGAGTTTAACTCTTCAATTTTTTTTAATGAATGTGTTATCATTCTCAACCCCAATTAGGTACTCGAATTTATTGTATGCTCTCTAACTCACTCTACATTTCCAGAAAGATCGATCAATGAGATTAGAACCTTGATTACATATTCATTAACTTTCCATCAAATCAGCAATTTGCAAATTGGGGAATGGGGTTGAATAAGAAATATAAAAACATTATTAATAAAATTACATCATCAAAAAATACTATAGTCGGTTAAATGTGGAGCATAAAATATGAATGAATTCTTGCCTGGCGTTTGTCATTTTCCTTTCAAATGAATTGTGTATGCCAGCTGAGTTGACCACACATAATGCTTGTACCTTCCGCACCTGAGGTTGTACCTTCATTGGTTGATAAATAGGACTGTAGCGGTAATAACAAATTGCATTTTTGTAATAATGTGTACATAAACTGTCTAGCACTTAAAAGTGCTATATAATTGGAGACGTTAGTTTTTTTATGGAGTATTTAAAATTCATTTATAAATTAGTAGACCACATATTTATTCCTATGCAATATTTCGGAAACAATTAGCTTTTCTTGTGCAATAATTTAGGAAATACTAATATAGCTTTTCCAAATTAAGTTACTATTTACATATTTAGGTAATGTTAATATCTGCATGTAATATAATATCCCAACAAACATTTTAAAATTAAAATATAGTGATAAAAACAGTTTACTATAATTAGTGCATATAATTAATAAATTGATTTAAAAAACATAGGACGCAACCGATTGAGGCTTTTATAGCACTGCCACTCTGCCAGTGCCCGCCATCACTTTCTCGCTCTATATATGAACGTCTCTCTAGATTCCCTCTCTTGTTGCTGCCGCTGCCGCTGCCGAAAGAGAGCTGTGATAAACCCAACAAATTATAGGTTATATGTTTTGTAAATTAATGATTTTCCCCCATTTATTAATTGATTTGTGTTTGTGTCTGTGTTTCCGCATTGATTCTTTTGTTTAATCATGCGAGAATTTGTGTGATCGTGTGTTTTTTCCGTGATCCCTTTTTCTTCGCTGACCTAAAACGATGACTGATTTTTGTGTGTGTGTTTTGGTGGTTGATCGTAGTTGAGCTTGAAGGCAATTTTGCTCTTGGTTAAAGATTTGATTTTTATGGTTTCATTGCTTGTGTTTACTGGTGATGTTTTGTGGGGGTTGTGTTTGTGAAAGGGGGCATGCTTGTATTTTAGATTTGAAGTTAATTTTATGTTGAATTGGGATAGATGAGAAGAGAAATGTCTTTCAAGTGTTTGTTCTTGTTTGGAAAGAGCTGTTTTAAAGCTTTTATTGTAGCATGTTTGGTTAAATTATGTGTTTGATGGAAGTAGGTTAGGTTGAACTTGAGAATAATTAGTTTTCGTGTTTACACCTATTTCAGTTTATGGCTGAGACAGTGAGGTTATCAGTATGTGCTTTATTAGAATAACTGATCTATGGGAAGTGGAAAGAGACTAAAACCAGAATTCCTCAGTTTATTTTGGAAACATGGTAGTGGTAAAAATTCCTTAACCAATGGTAGAAGTTCACTTAGGTAAGATTTAAAATGCTCGGGTAAAAGTAGAGCTTTTACTTTCAGTGCAAAAATGGGGGTTTTCTCTTTGCAGGAAATCTGAGCTGAATAAAAATAAGAAAAGGGAGAGAAACACATTATATTGTGAGTCTGTGACATTATATTGTGAGTCTGTGACATGCCGGATGAAGTTGTTTTGATTATATGACACTTAAAATTCTGTTCAGACAAAGTTTGTCGTGGTACTTAACTGATTCATTTTGGTTGGGGTTTGTCTTGCACGAATCAATCACCTATTGTAATGTCTTTGTAAGTTATATGTATAGGCTTGTAATCGAAGGAGCATCTCAGAACTCTGTGGCTTAGCTATTCGTGAATTGACAGGCCAAAGTATTTAGCCCCCTTTTTGGAACTTGCAAAATGACAAATGGCGAAGTTAGAAAAATCTCCGTACAGGACATACAAATGGTAAGTTTCATGGTTATTTTTTTATTTTTAAACACATTATTTGTCCACGTGGTTTGTCGTGTAACTGTAACGGTCAGGATCAGGCGGTTTAGTTATTCTATTGACGTTAAACATGTCCGAAATGTACGATGGGTGGTCATGTGGGATCAGTCATATCATTTACACCGGGAAGGAATAATGATAAGATAACCATTTTTGGCATCTGTACTTTTTGAGCTATTATTGTAATTAATGCATATGGTCATATAATGGCATTTTAAGCACTGATTTACAAGAAAACAGAAAAATTCCTTATATTTTGAAATCTCGTACCCCTCTTTTGGGTCTGTGGCATTTCTCTACCATATGTGCTAAACTCTTTTTTTAACTCGTACCAGGTTCAAATTCTTATCGAAAGATGCCTTCAGCTTTACATGAGTGAGAGGGAGGTCGTGAATACATTGTCACACCAGGCAAAGATTGAACCTGGCTTCACTGAAATTGGTAACTTTTATTTCCTCTTTTATTTGTCGGTCCAATCTTCATATACCTATTGTTTCGAGTCGCACATTTTTGTATTAATAAACGTGCTACATCTTGATAATTCTTGAAAAATGTTTGTACCTGTCCCTGACGACTACCTTATTGACTATTCTATATGTTTAGATTTATCTAATAATTTGCTTTCTTCCAGTGTGGCGAAAACTCGAATCGGAAAACCAAGATTTTTTTCGGGCGTATCATCTGAGGCTGATTGTGAAGGACCAGATATTGAAATTTAATCAGTTGCTCGAGAGACAGGTTGAGCTAATGCGTCAAGTTGGTCAGTCAGGAGTCACTTCTATGTCTTTGTCGAATGGATCTCAGATGCATTCAGGTGAGTTTCCTTTAGTCGTCACAGTGACCATATGCCACATTAAGCTATGCATACATTTGTTTCTTTGGATCAAAACAGTATGTTATTGGCTTTATTGATTAGTGATTAGGGTTTTTTCAAACTTCGGTAGTGCACAACAACTCGGATTATCAAGTTCAACAGCCAGCTGGCCTGCAACCTAACACGCAAGTTCCAGTCAACATATTCGGTAATGTTGGTCAGATTGACGTGCCTGGTAATATGCTATTAACTCAAAATTCCAGCTCAGGAATCGTGCAAGGGATGAACAATGTGATGATTAAATCGGAGGGTGGCTTTGCTGGCGACTCCCACTTCATGTTTGGCACAGAGAACAATCTTGTACAACCTCGCAACACAATTGGAGAAGTGCCCATTTCACCTTTCACTAGTGGTGATCCGAACAAGCCCATGTTGGACCAGGACACGAGCTCATTTGGATTCTTGGGACAGATACCGCGCAACTTCAGTCTCTCAGATTTGACAGCCGACTTTTCGAATAGTACAGGTGGGTTCTCCACTGTCCTTCTCTTACCATGTCAAACGGTTTATTTGTTTTGACTCGTGTTTACCGGCTCGTTTAGATATACTCGAGAGCTACTCTAGATCGCCATTTCTGGGCTCAGGAGCGAACTTCTTGGACCCGCACATCAGAAGCGAACAACAAGGTACTAATTTCTTTGTGCATTCAGTTATTCCGTGTTACTTGAAATTGGCGATCTCTGGTGATGTTTTAAAGCCATAACTCGATGGACAGATGCTAGGAGATTGGACACCGTATCGGAGGGGTTGAGTTACGATGATTTCGCCAGGGATTGAATCTTTCGAATGAACTAGCAAACTGGTACGAGCATGAAGAAATTTAGATGCAAAATAATTCTTATCTTATCTCGCCTTGTCTGAGCAAAACCACAGTAATTTATTCTTCCTTGTTGCGTTTATTGGTCCTTATTTATATACTTGCAAGTTTCTGTAAATACATTCAAGAATAATTCAAGGTATTATTGGTGGATGAATTACTTTTTAAATCTGAAAGCAATGAGTTTTTAAACACTTTAGGCCATGCTATATCTATAAATCTATATCTATCTATATCTCTATTATAAAAGTGCAGTTTGTAATGGAATTGTTTGGCAAATTTCTTCTAAAAGTGTTTTCTTCTGTTAAACTTTGAGTTTTATATTTAATTTTTATATTTCAGACCTGAAAGTAATGTATCGTTAAAGACTTAGTTTTGTTAGTAAAGGGTTCAAATCTAAATAGTAATCTATATAGAAATGAGATATTGACACCTAATATCATGGAACTTTAAAAGAGTTGGGTTTTTCCCACGAACTTTGAAATTGGCAAATAATATCACAAACTTTACCTCGAGTTTGTAATTTCCCATCAATGAAAAAATTTCGGCTATATTAATAGATTGAAGAACAAATTTGGAGGGTGTGCTTCAAGAAAATCTATTCTCAAAGATTGAAAATCTTGAAACTCTCGAAGTTGTTGTAGAGAAATTACGAAAAAAATGATATTATTTGCTGAAATTTTTTCATTGGTGGGAAATAACAAACTCAGGGTAAAGTTCGTGATATTATTTGCTAATTTCAAAATTCGTAGGAAAAACCTAACTTTTTGAAAGTTCCATGATATTAGGTGTCAATATCCTTATAGAAATACATTTGTAATGTAATTATTTGGCAATTCTCTTTTGATAGTAGTAATATTATTATGTTTGTCATAAATTTTGAGCTTAAAACAAAGGATTAGTTTAAATATGAGAAATTAAGAAATGGTGAAAGAGAAAACTAAGTTTAAATGCATCTAACAACATCTCCTAACATATTACTCCCTCCGTCCCAGTTAAGATGACACATTTCTTAGCCGGCACGAGATTTTAGGAGTTATTGGTTCAAATATTTAATTGGAGAGAGAAAATGTGGGTGTAAGTATTAAAGTAGATAGATAAAGAAAGATGGATATTTTAATAGAAGTGAGAAGAAGTGGTTGAGTGTATTAATTAGAGAGATAAAGTTTCTAAAAAAAATGTGTCATCTTAGTTGGGATAAACTAAAAGGGAAAAAACGCTTCATCTTAAGCGGGACGGAGGGAGTAGTAAATAGTGAGGCCGGAGGTGGCTGAGATTGACGAACTTGATTCCACATCTCGCGGCTCCGGTGGGTTTGGATGCATCGGCGCCTAAATGCTTGACGTTACACGTCTTTGTTTAGTTAGTATGATAAATTATGGTGAACAATTGTACATCTGAAATCAGGTTTTTGGGTTTTCTGAATTTTGTCGAACATATTGTGCATTCGTCTTAATAATCAATCGAACATATTTCTTGCTTAGAGCATTGTTAGACTCATTTGTACATAATATTTTATCTTCATATGTTAGCCATACATATTGCTTAAATGCTAGAATATGTATATACTATGATATATCATAATTTTGAATTTGACGTCACTTCAATTTAAATGTTATACTCCCTCCATCCAGAAAAAATAATTTCATCTGTGGACAACACAATTTTTAATGCTAAATTTGTAAAGTAAGAAGGAGAAAAAATAAGTAAAGTAAGACGGATAGAGAAAAGAACATTGGCCATGTTTGGTTGATGAGAAAGTAAAGTTGACAAGAAAAATGATTCCTAGGAAAATGAATCCCAGGAATATGATTCCTAATAACTTTACTTTCATGGGTTTGGAAATATCAAAATTTAAAATTTTATATTTGATTTAAATATCAAACTAAAAATATACTAATTATTCTTTTATTTTAAAAAAAGAATAATAATTTAAATTTTTTAATGAATTATTAATTACAAATAATAATAATTATATTATTATATTTATTATTACGATGTATAATTTAAATATGGATTATTTATCATAATATATAATAATCATAATAAATATTATTATTATTATATTTAAAAATATTATAATTGAATAAATTTTATAATTCAAAAGTTTCCTACAACTTTATTGATTAATTATTAATTTATAAAATAATAATTATTATTATTTATTATTATTATTATTATATGATTTATATTATATAATCATATTTTAATTGTTTAATAAATTATTAATTATAATAGTAATAACAATTATATATAAAAATTATAATAATATAGTTATAATTATGATCATTTTAATTATAGTTATTTATTATACGAGTATGATTTATAATTTTAAATTATTTTGAAAACATTGTAGTTAATAATAATAAATAATAACTATACTATATTGCATTAAATATGTAAGAATCCTAAAACTGGGAAAAAGAATATCTAAGAAAAGTTAGGATTTAGAATTCTGGAAAGTTGTACTTACTTTCCTTGTTCTCGGATTCTGATTACTTTCCCAGTTTGATTAAAAAACCAAAACAAACACAAGAATTTAAAATTTAATGAATCAGATTACTTTCTCATACAGAATCCCGACAACCAAACATGACCAATAGGTAAAGTATGAGAGATAGAAAAAAAGGGTAAACTACAAAAAAGAAACTTTCCATTTTTAAAAATAAGACTATTTTTATAGATATCCTAAAATGTAAAATAAGACTACTTTTTATGGACGGAAGTAGTCTATAAATAATTTTGCATAAGGGATATCTTCACTTCACATGTATAAAACGGCACCTAAAATTCGATTTGCTTGTGTTTATGAGATTTCCATATTTCACAAATTGTGTACAAAATTAGAATTCCATGTTTCCATATAAAAACGAAATACTTACTATTGTGTTGGTATAATGGTATTATTAATTATTATGGCATACTATCATCCGTTTTATGCCTATATTTAGATAATGATGATATCTTTACCAATATAAAAAGGATAATATAATAAGGAAATAATAATTATAAAAAAATCGGTTTAAATAAAAAAACAGTTTAAAATTTAAGGTTATATGCATTTACAATTAATGTAAATTTTTATCTATTCTAACGAATTTCATTCTGGAATCATTGAGTAAGGGGGAAAAAAGAGTAGTAGTAATAAATGTTATACTATATTGTATAATCGGAGGTTTTGGTTATTCTACACTTAAAAATTGATAAATGAATATTAATTAATTTTAAATATATTAGTACATCATATATTTTATTCTTATGCAATAAATTAGGAAAACAGTTGACTTTCTTATGCAATACTTTAGGAAATAAATAACTTTTCCAAATTAAGTATTCACAGATTTAGGAAAAATTAAATTCTGCATTGCGTACCTTCATAAGTATTTTCAATCAAATTGAAAATCATATATCTATTTTTAATAAATTGATATATAAAATACATTGGTTGTGGTGACCGATTGAGGCTTATGTAGAAGAGCCCGCCATCACATTCTCGCACTATATTTGATCGTCTCTATAGATTCCCTCTCTTTGGCTCTGAGCTGTGACAAACTCAGCAAATTACAATCCCAGGTTAAAGAATATACTCCATGTTTTGTAGAGTAATATTTTTACCTCATTTTTAATTGATTTGTGTTTGTGCTTATGCATTGATTCTTTTGTTTAATCATGCGAGAATTTTTTTATAGTAGAGTGATCTTGTGTTTTTCCGTGATCCCTTTTCTTCGCTGCCCTAAAACGGTGACTGATTATTTTGTAAGTTGAGCTTGAAGGGAAATTTTGCTCTTGGTTAAAGATATGATTTTTATGGTTTCATCGCTTGTGTTTACTGGTGATGTTTTGTGGGAGTTGTGTTTGTGAAAGTTGGCATGCTTGTAGTTTAGGTTTGAAGTTAATTTATGTCAAATTGGGATTTGTGTTTGTGAAAGTTGGCATGCTTGTAATTTAGGTTTATGTCGAATTGGGATAGATGAGAAGAGACATGTCTTTCAAGTGTTTGTTCTTATTTGGAAGGAGCTGCTTTAAAGCTTTTATTGTAGCATGTTTGGTTAAATTATGTGTTTGATGGAAGTAGGTTAGGTTGAACTTGAGAATAGTTTGTTTTTGTGTTTACACCTATTTCAGTTTATGGCTGAGACAATGAGGTTATCAGTATGTGATTTATTAGAATAACTGATCTATGGGAAGTGAAAAGAGACTAAAACCAGATTTCCTCAGTTTATTTTAGAAACATGGTAGTGGTAAGAATTCCTTCACTGATGGTAGAAGTTCCTCGGATATTGCCCCTATTTTGAAGTGCCGGATGAAGTTGTCTTGACTATATGACATTTAGAATTATGTTCTGACAAAAGTTTACTGTTGGTTGTGCTACTTAGCTGATTCATTTTGGTTGGGGTTTAACTTGCACGACTCACGTATTGTAATGTCTTTTCCTGATGAACAATAATTTCAGGCACTGTAAATTATATGTATAGGCTGGTAAGCGACGGAGCATCTCAGAAGTCTGTGGCTTAGCAATCCGTGAATTAACCAGCCAAAGTATTTAGCCCTCTTTTCGGAACTTGCAAAATGTCAAATGGCGAAGTTAGACAAATCTCTGCCCAGGACATACAAATGGTTAGTTTTGATGTTATTTTTTATTCGTTAACCCATTTTTGTACACGTGGCTTGTCGTGTAACTGTAACTGTCAGGATCAGAAAGTTCAGTTATTAGGTTGAAGATATAGATGATCCGAATGTACGGGTGTTTATGTGGGATCAGTCATGTCATTTATACCGGGAAGGAATAATGATAAGATAATCATTTTTGGCATCTATACTTTATGAGCTATTATTGTATTTAATGCATATGGTCATATGATGGCATTTTGAAGCACTGATTTATAAGAAAACAGAAAAAATATTTATATTTTAAAATCTTGTGTCCCTCTTTTGGGTCTATGGCATTTCTCTACCATATGTGCTAAACCGGTCTTTTGAACTCGTATCAGGTTCAAATCCTTATCGAAAAATGCCTTCAGCTTTACATGAGTGAGAAGGAGGTTGTGAATACGTTGTCACACCAGGCAAAGATTGAACCTGGCTTCACCGAAATTGGTAAGTTCAATTTCCTCTTTTATTCGTCTGTCCCGTCTGAGTCGCACATTTTTATATTAACGAACTTGCTTCATCTTGATGATTCTTGAAAAATGTTTGTACATGTCCCTTACAACTACCTTATTGACTATACTATATGCTTAAATTTATTCTAATAATTTGCTTTCTTCCAGTGTGGCAAAAACTCGAATCGGAAAACCAGCAATTTTTTCGGGCATATCATCTGAGGCTGATTTTGAAGGACCAGATATTAAGATTTAATCAGTTGCTCGAGAGACAGGTTGAGCTAATGTGTCAAGTCGGTCGGACAGGAGTCACTTCCATGTCGCTGTCGAATGGATCTCAAATGCATTCAAGTGAGTTTCTTTTATTCGTCATAGTGACCATATGCCATATTAGGCTTTTATGCATACATTTGTTTCTCTGGATCAGATTTGTTATTGGTTTGATTGATTAGTGAATTTTGCTTTCAATCTTCGGCAGTGTTCAACAACTCGAGTTATCAGGTTCAACAGCCAGCTGGGCCACCTATAAATCCGGAAAATATGCACCAAGCTGTTACATTACCCAATGTCTACACTAATGGCGTGTCCGCCCTGCAACCTAACATTCAAGTTCCAGTCAACATATCCGGTCATGGCGGTCGGATCGACGTGCCAGAAAACATGCTTTTAACTCAAAATTCCAGCTCCGGAATTGTGCAAGGGATGAATGGTTTGATGATTAAATCAGAGGGTGGCTTTGCGGGCGACTCCCACTTCATGTTTGGCGCAGAGAACAATCTCATAGAACATCGCAACACAACAGGAGAAGCGTTTGTTTCACCTTTCACAAGTGGTGATCCGAATGAGTCCATGATGGGCCAGGAGACGAGCTCATTTGGATTCTTGGGACAGATACCGCGCAACTTCAGTCTCTCAGATTTGACAGCAGACTTTTCCAATAGCTCAGGTGGGTTCACTGCTGCCCTTCTCTTACTACGTCAAACATATTATTTATTTTGACTCATGTTTACCTGACTCGTTCAGATATACTCGTGAGCTACTCTAGATCGCCATTTCTGGGCGCAGATGCGAACATCTTGAACCCCCACATCAGAAGCGAACAACAAGGTACTGTTTTCTTTGTTGCGTTCGGTTATTCCTTTGTTACGTGAAACTGTGCTCCTCTGTTGATGTTTTAAAGCTATAACTCATTGGGCAGGTGTTAGGAGATTGGACACCATATCGGAGGGGTTGGGTTACAATGATTTCGCCAGCAACTGAATCTTTAAGAATGATCTTGCATTGGCGCCAGCGCTTGAATCTTTACAATGATCTAGCAAATTGATTCTTATCTAGCCTCATCTGTGCAAAACCTCATTAATTTCTTTTTCCTTACTCCATTTAGCTACAAGTTTTTGTAAATACATTCAAGAATTAAGAGTCTAGAGAAGCTTGATGATCGCAGAATAATTCAAGGTATCATTGGTGGGTATTTTTAGGTGATAATTTAGTCTTGACGCCGCTCGGTTAGCGATCGCAACGATCAAAGCCTACGCCGTTGCTTCCAACGCTTTGTACTGTAGTGATATGTTTAAAGACGTTGGAATCATGCCAAAACTTATATTAACAGTAATTAGTAGCATATCTGCAATTGGATGAACTGGTATTGAAAAAAGGGGGGAAAAAAGAAAGAAAAACTTCATCTACAATCATGTTTTTAGAGTTTTATCTCGAATAAATTTTGCCAGAAACAAAAAAGGCCCGATGCAGATGAGTTATGCAGGCCCTGTTTGTAGGGCGAGGTCAAGATCAGCGATCAAGTCGTCAACATCCTCAATCCCGACGGATATACGTATGAGATCCTCGGTCAGGCCTCGTACCTCGCGTACCGCTGCTGGTATGCTTGCGTGAGACATGAAGCAGGGCAAGCTGATGAGGGACTTGACACTTCCTGGCAGTAGTTCAATATTGTGCTGAGTTAAAATGAGTGAAGAGCGAATCGGATAATGAACCGAGAGCGAACTTACCGAAGCTCACAGTTATGCTGAAATACTTTGTCGTTTCAACAACATGCTTGGAGAGCTCCAACGACCCCGTTAAGAAACTCAGCACGGATCCAGCACCCTTCGCCTAATGCAAAGATTGTAAGAATACACACTTTTATAACAGTGCAGGATATTTACGAGTTACGACTCAGATTCGTACCTGAGAGTAATGCAATGATCGTCCTGGATGATCGGGAAGACCGGCATAATAGACCCTTTTCACGCGAGGGTGAGACGCGAGGAACTCAGCGATCTTTTGTGCATTTTCCTGCAAATTCAATGCTACTGAGTTGTAGCGACATAAAAAACACATTTGTTCAGTTAGAAATCAAGTTCGCCTAACAACCTGTTGCTTTTCGACACGTAGAGCCATAGTTTTTATGCCTCTCAAACATAGCCAACAGTCGAACGGAGCTAACCCTGTCCCCTCTGCATTCTGTAGGAAATATAGGTCTTTCCCCAAGCTAAGAAGCATAAAAAATGTGAATCTATGGATCAGTAACTAAAACTTTTCATTGAATGATACAAATGAATTTATCTCGAATTTTTTTCTAGAAAGTTCATAAAAGTGTGTTTATACGTGTTTCATAGACGGACCTCTCGCCTTTGATAGCAAGCACACCAGCCATAAGGTCGCTGTGACCAGCAATGAACTTTGTAGCTGAGTGCATCACAATATCTGATAATTGGTCGGACACGCTAAGGTTCATACCTCATCCTTTCGTGCATTAGCTCAAAATATTACTAAAGAATATGTGTTATTACCTGCTCCGAGCTCTAAGGGTTGAGACAGCACAGGAGACATGATGCTGTTGTCCACCAACACAAGAGTGCCACGAGCGTGTGCAAGCTCGGTGATTTTCTAAAAACACAATTAGGAGAAGAGACGCACAATTTAGTGATGTTGATGAGGGACGTAGTATACAGGGATTTTGGAGTTGAAGCTGCTTACGCGAAGGTCGGAGATCTGCTGGCGAGGGTTCGTTGGACTCTCCAACCACACGAGCTTTGTGCGGGGGGTAATTGCAGAAGCAACATCTTCAAAGTTTGTCGTATCTACATGCCTGCAACATATATATATCTTAAGGTTTGCAACCGAATGGCTGAAAATTTCAGTTAATTTGAATGAAAATATTAACTTAACCACAACTCCAGATTTTGGAACTACTTGCGACAATAAGCGATCCGAACCACCATACATGTCACCACCAGAAACAATCTCCTCGCCTGTCAATTCATGACATAAACAGAAAAGAAAATATTTCATATCAAAACCATAATCTCAAAAGCTCGAAACAGTTCAGCAATACAAAATAGTAGTACCATGATAGAATGAATCTTGGTATTGCTTTGAGCAATGAAATCATAATTGGAAAATACTACTAATAAACATGATGTTAGAAATGAATAAAAAAGCCATATGCCAGGTGATGTACCTGTTGCAACAAGACGAGTAACAGCTGCTAAAGCTGCCATTCCACTGGTGAAGCATAGTGCTCGGTCTGCTTTATCGAGCTTCGCAAGAAGTCTGTTATCAGACAACGAATTTTTAGAACTAGGTAAAGAACTAGGGCATTGATCTTTGCTAAATATGAGCATCTTGTTAAAGTTGAGACCTTTCTAGGGCATCCCGAGTAGGATTTCCACTTCTTGTATAATCATACGCTCCACCTTCCGTAGCTGAAGGCTGCAGAACAACAGAGTCCGTTGCAAAACAAAAACCACAGTTTTTATATTATAAGCACACCTTTTGATTTAATTTACTCATACTGTGATCTTCAGATACGTTTCCTATTTTCTGGAAGGCTTCAACAACCCCATGAATTTCAGAAATACTCTCATTTTTTCCTCCTCAATTACAGGAAACCAAACAGATCTCAAAATGTTGAAGTGAGAAATCACCTGCTTGAAAGTTGCTGTTTGATAGAGTGGCGTGCTTAAAGCCTCGTAAGGATCAAAGTCGTTGGAAAAATTCATCAACATGGTGGAAACACTTGGCTCCACTTGAAGAGTTGTCTGTCTGATTTCTTCTTCTATCACAAATGCAAAATCTACTGTAAAGATATAAACGTGTGTTTTCTTGAAACAGCTTGAATATGTAATATACAGCTACCATTTGTGCATTCGGAAACTCCATCAACCAAAGCAGACGTGCTGACATCCACCTCTTTGTCTCTCGAGCACTTCAATTTAAGGTTCCCCTGGCGACAGGAAAACTTACTTTCCCAAGCACTTTTGTTTTGTGCTCATAAAGCAATGGGAGGTGAGTGTTGAGAAAACCCTAAAGACCAATCAAGTTCTGTATCAGATTTAAACACCAGTCTTGAAGCCAAGCAAACACTCAGAAGTAAGAGCACGAGCCAAATGATCTTATATTAGAGCATTCTGTCACATTGCACCAATTAAAGCTACATTAAAGTAGTTATGTTTGTCACAAGATCATCAATACCTAATATAGTATACATCAAGCAAATACAAATCTACAACTTATTTATAAAAAAATTAACCACAGGCTAAAATTTATACATCAGCAAATATACAAGCTAAGAAACAGTCATTGCCATTATAAGTTTCAGAAGATAACACTACAATTCTAATTTTCCCAGAAAGTCGGTTCTTGAATAGCAACTCCTAATTTGCATTTGAACATTTTAAAGGTTGGTATTGCCATAGAACTTAACCTTATATTTATTGAAAATTTCACCAACATTTATCTGAAGCACTTAAATCAGGAAAAAAAAATTCCTTTTGTCGAGATTTCCTTGCCCTCCAGTGCATCAAAACTCCGGAATTTCCTAAAGTGACGAGTTTATTTTATACAAACCAAACAAATATTCCTCCGTTCATAGCCCCCAATAAAAAGTGGGAAAAGAGAGATGGAAACGTTGAGCAAACATATACACATTTGGGATTGACAAGTATCAACTCACATTTTGATCAATTTGGTTGTTTTGAAGAGAGGTGTGTTAGAGTGTCCACTATAAGACAGACACGCCCAATAGCCCCGCCCAAGTTTTTGTCCATAGCCCCAGTTTTATTGTCCATAGCCCCAAAATTCTATTTCCGCCACTATAGTGGACACCTCCAATAGCCCCCAAATTTTATAATCAACTTTCATTTTATAATGTTTCAAATAATTATGAACAAATTTATCGGGCTATACGTAATTAGAAGAACACGACTATACGAAGTAGAATTAAAATTAAAATTAAAATTACACACTAAATGAAAATTAAAATTAAAATTACACACTACATTTAATCTAGTACAAATCACTAACATGTTTACACTGCGCCACCACCCCCTCTACGTGCCCACACTTCTTCAATCAAATCGGCCTGCAGTGTGTTATGTGATGTGGTCCTGCGCATATCAGCGAAGCGTTGGATCAAATATTCATTGCTTCGTGGTACGCCCATCTGGATCGGCGCGGAGGCAACACCGTGACTTGTACTTGCGCCTTCTTCCGGTGCCCATCGCTCTGCCGCAAAGCCTTCATCTTCTATTATCATATTATGCAATATGATACAGGCTAACATAATATTCGCGACATCATCTTCGTGCCAAACTCGTGCCGGACACCGTATAATAGCCCACCTCGATTGGAGGACACCAAAAGCCCGCTCAATATCCTTCCTAGCACTCTCTTGTTTGCGCGCAAAATATTGTTTCTTCGGTCCAACCGGTTGGCGGACAGTCTTCACGAATACGGGCCAGCGCGGATATATCCCATCTGCCAAATAGTAGGCCCTACTGTACTGCGTACCGTTGGCTACAAAGCTGATTTCTGGACCCTCCCCCGGGCACTCCTCGTTGAAGAGCGGCGATGACTGAAGAACATTGATGTCGTTTTTCGAACCTGCCACACCGAAATACGCATGCCAGATCCGCAGACGGTAGTCCGCAACGGCTTCCAGAATCATCGTTGGATGTTTGCTTTTGAATCCAGTAGTGAACTGGCCTTTCCATGCCACGGGGCAGTTCCTCCACTCCCAATGCATGCAATCGATGTTTCCTAACATTCTTGGGAACCCGTGCATCGAACCGTGCATATCCAGTAGGCGCTGACACTCATCCGGGTTGGGCTTACGTAGAAACTCCCCACCGAAAATTTCGCGGATCCCCTTACAGAACTGCCTGAGCACCGTGAGGCCAGTCGTCTCACCCATCTGTAGGTATTCATCGAACATGTCCGCTGGTCCGGCGTAGGCAAGCTGCCGGATTGCAGCGGTGCACTTCTGTTGCGTAGACAACCCGATCCGGCCAGCCGCATCACGCCGGAGGGTGAAGCACCGGTAACGCTCCGCCAAATTCGTCGCTATATAGTTGAACAGTCGTCGCGATATCCTGAATCTCCGGCGGAATATCTCGGGTGGATAACGGGGGGTTATCCACAAAGTAATCATCCATTAGACGATGGTGCGCACCGACGTGGTCTCGTGGGATTGTCCGCCGATGAGTAATGGCACGAGGGATCGCATCTTCCGCATTCTCCGCCTCCTCCGCCAAACGGGCCGCTTCCTCCTGGGCGGCCTGGTGTTGCACTTGTTGAACCAGAGCATTCCAGCTGTCTCTCCACAAATTGTTCATTTCCGACCCCAAATTGTAGTGAGAGAAATTTTTATAGATATAGAGTTGGAATGGTGTGAAAATAATGAATGGAGTGGGGTGTATTTATAGGTGAATTGAAATGTAAAAATAAAAAAAAATAAAAAATAATAATTTCGGCTATAGCCACGGCGGTCGGCGCCTCCACTATAGGCGCCGCGGCTATAGCCGCGTCCTCGCCCCGGAGCCGGCTGATGCCCGTCCGCCCCCCTACCGCCCCGATTTCGCCGTCCGCCCGCGCCCTCCACTATAGCCCGCCCGCCGCCCGCCCGTGGACGCAGCTATAGCCGCGTCCATGCCATAGTGGACACCCTTAACCTGTGCCAACTCACTGGTGATGAAGCTGAGAAAAATGCCCATGTGAGTCTGGAATCATGTGTTAGTCAATCTCTAAATGAAGTCAAGGCCACGTCTGATCCCAGCATGCCATGTTGTCAAGTTATTCCTAGCTGGAAAGATGTGCTACTGAAAGGAGCAACCAATTTGGATAAGAGCTAAATCAAGAGACAACTCAATATTTGTTTTGTATCTTCTTCTCTTTCTTGTTGGTTATTTGCAGAATATTGTTACGAGTACGTGTCTTTCTTCTAGTATCATCTGAGCATTGCTATGTATAGTAACGAGCTACTTTGTATGCATCAGTTTAGAAAAACACTTCCAAAAGAATGCAATGCATACAAGTTTATTCATTTTGAGCTTGCTCTCTTCTTATGCTTTATTCATGCTTCTGCTGATTACCTTTTAAGGTGAAGAATGATCTGAGAGATGGAGCAGCAGCCGCCATAATCGTCACTGTAAACCAAACCGAAATTGTTTTCTGTTAACGTAGACTTATTGAACAAAAATATATAATCTCTGACTTTAAAAATACTAGTAGCATTCTTGGTCACTTTTTGACTAATTTGGGACTAAAATACCCCAAAGGAAGTCATTTTTGGTCATTTGAAAAATTGGATAAATTTTGGGTGTCTAGAATGCTATTATAACGATTCACCGAAATATGATATTTTACTCATATTTGGATACCTGAAATGGTATTTCAAATTTATCCAAAAAATTCTCTAAATATTTATTTAATACACAAATAAGATTAATATAGCTATATGATTGTGCTTATTATTAATACTATATGTATAATATTTAATATGCAAAATAAAGTATGATGGAGATGCATCTAGGAAGATGAGCATCTTTATTCAATCACTTATCGACATAAATTGAGGCTTTTTTTTTCTTTCACACATAAAATAAAACGGAAATAATTAAACAACGAAAAGGGGGAAATGATTCTTCGAGACAAGTGCGGGAGCGAGAAATCAACTAACCACTAAAAACAAAAAAAAAATCAACTAACCACTGTTCCGTATTCATAAAATTCTTTCAAATATTGGGTATTCAGTATGCATGAAGTATAAATTGCGAGAAAAACGCTTCCTTGGAGTTTGGCAAAGTTGGGCAGGTCTGTTTGGAGTTAAAAATTGGAAGTTTTGTTCATTGTTCGTGTTTTGATGAAGGATTTTCGTTTGATTTTTTAGGTGACAGACTTATCAACTTTTAAGACAGGACGAGCATGCCACTTATTTGTAAAAGAAAAGCTACATGCTTGAATAATCTTTGGTCAGCGACAAAATTAACCAAAGAAGACCACAAGAATTAACAAAAAACTTTTTGCATGAGTCTACGTCTACCTATCATACAATCTCCTATTGCTCATGAAAATAAAACTTCGCTCGAACAATCCAACAGTCATCATACATCATGTTGGTATCTGATGAACACAACGTATCAGGATTATTGTACAAGACTAAACATCAAAAATCTAGAATCTTTGTCCACGCAGAAAATCTGCTAAAATCTTGGCATTTGAACAATCTAATTACAAGAGACTGGTAAATGCTTCTATTAAACTTCATTCAAGCAATCCAACAGTGTCATCATACACCATCACTTCAATCCATCGAAGACCAAGTTAACAAAATGTGATTGTTTATACTGAATCACATTTCATAAACATGATTCGACACTAAAATAAACTAAAAATCAATGGAAGCCACAGTATACAAGATTAAGCACTAGTTTTAGACTATTAAACCTAATGCACCAACACTTCCACACACAATTCAAGAACAATAATTCATCGAAAAAAAGAAACACCATAAATTCACCTCAACAGTTGCAAGATAGCAATGCATTTATATAACCACTCTCTCCAGATGAATTAACCCATTATCCATACTAGATCAAGCATATCAGTATTCCCTATTCAATAGCATTTGGGTCAGAATGCCAAACCATCCACGCCATGAAAGGGAATTCAAGAAAAAATTACTGTTTACCACGAGAAGAAACAGAGAATGATGAAGCCAACACAATCTTTGCTTTCGCTCCACGATTGTGTATTACAATCATATAAAGATAGGTTCAACTAGAAAGCTTAACCAAAGCACAAGTAAAATTGGAATTTGTTATTCTTCTACTCAGATCTCAATTTGCAATCAAAGTTGGTACTATCTATTACCATATTTAGCATATTGAGACGAGCTGCTACTCGAAGCTCCGGACCAATTCATCACCAAGTTGCCTTCTCCCAACTGATGACTAGCTATGATATAAGTGACAGGAACACGATCATCACCGAGCTTCCCAGTCTTTTCCTTGCCACCATTCCTCGGCTTCAATCCCTTAAGCCCTAACTTCTCTTGCCCCATCAAACTAGACCACGAAACTGCCCCTTTACGCTTGATCCTATGCATCCATCGAGCGCTATCCTTCTTCCACTTCTGTACCTCTCCAAGAGTGAACGCATCCTTCCCTCCTACTTCCTCTTTCTCTCCCAAAACGAAGTAAGCCGGCCTCGACCCAGCCACCGCTATCCTTGGGACACCATCAGATATACCCGCATTCTCTCCCTTGGCCTTCGTAGAGAAAGCAGAGACGATAACATCCTTCCCGTTAGTAATTTTGCTTCTTGAACCTTCATTAAAGCAGCTTTTCGACGAAGGTACTCCAACCATTACATATGTAGACTTCGCAGTTTGCTTATTTCCTCCTTTAGAAGAGTACGCTGAGCTTCTGTATTCCAGCAACCCCGGCAGGGAGGAGAAGTTAAACGCACCGGTGGGTGGGGCAACAGTGGATTCGAGGCTCTCCGCCGGCAGCGCGATATCCGCCGCCGCCTTGGATTTTCCTTGGAGAGCTCCGCCTTCCCATCGTACTAGAGCGATCCGAGAAGTTCGATTAGGATCGTACTCTATCCTTTCCACGATTCCTGTAGCCGAGGTGCTTCGCTTCATATCGATTCTGCGCTGAAATCGAAATTTCCTCGTCTTAGTTGAGAAGTTTCTTCCATCTAAATTCCCGAATTGACCGAGGTGTGGAGAAATTGAAGCTCCACTGAAACTGCTCGTCTCCACAGGAGATCTAATTGCAATAATTCAGGTGTCAATTTCTGAGATCAGGTGATGAAAGTGCGATTATTGAAGGAGGTATGGGTGGAAGGCTTTGTGAGTAGAAACTAACCTGAAAATGGAGGCGGATTGTCTCGCCGAGGCAATGCGAGTTGATGTGGCGGCGGAACGGAGGACTGTTCTGGCGGCGGCCATGCTGTATTGACAGTGCCCGAAGATCGGAAAAACCGACGAGAAATGTAGGGTTTGTAGATTACCAAAGCCGCAAGCGAACCCATTTAATTTCCTAATATGCCAAAGAAATCCAGATTTTTGCCAATTTTGCTAATATTCATAATTAGAGAATATATTAGTACTAAAAGATACTATGTCGTGGATAATTAATTATGAGGCAACATAGGAAAAAAATATTATGGTGCTATATTTTACTTTTGAGGTTTTTTTGTCTCTTTGAGATATACACAAAAAATTGTCTCATTTTTTACTATTATGGGATGTATACAACTATGCTATTTAGTATTTTGTAAAACTTCATTCATTCCCCATTAATTTACATTAATTATTTTTTTTCATTCGTCCCTAATTAATTAACATCTTTACTTTTTCATCACTTTTTAAAAGTATTTCTTAAAATAGTGTCAATTACTTTTGGCGGAGGGAATAATAAGTATTGGAATAAGAGTGTCCACAATGGTTAGGCGCGGCTATAGCCGCGTCTCGGGGCTATCCATAGTGGGAGAGTTGTCCGCCCCCGGGGCGGACGAGGAGATGGGGGCGGTAGGAGGCGGACGGGCGATCGCCGACTCCGGGGCGAGGACGCGCCGAGGCGGGGGCGGACGCGGCGGATAGAGCGGATGCCTATAGTGGATGGATGCCCGGCGCGGCTATAAGCGGTGTTTTTTTTTTAATTCAATTTAATTCACCTATAAATATACCTCATTCTATTCATTATTTTCACACCATTCAAACGCTGATATGCGCAGGACGACATCACATACCACACTCCAAGCCGATTTGATTGAAGAAGTGTGACCACGTAGGGGAGGTGGCAGTTAGGGCTGGCAAATCGTGCGGATTGGGTCATTATCGGGTCAACCTGATAATGACCCAACCCAATAAGGCCTAACCTGAACCCGACCTGTGAAGGAAACTGTAAATCTGAACACGAACCCGACCTGTTACCTTCAAATCCGAACACGACCCGCACCCGACACGAACCCGTTATCGACACGATATAATATGGGTTGACACGACACGATAACAACCCGAACCTGATATTACACGATTAAAACCTAATATTACACGATTAAACCTTAATTTTTAACCTAATTTACACAATTAAAATTCATTTTATACTATTTAAGCCTAATTTATAAGAAATTAAAAAATTAAAGTAATATATATTTTTTTAAATAATAATAAAAATAATAATATTATTTCTTAATGGGTTACCCGTATCCGACCCGCATCCGACCCGAACCCAACCCAAATTATCGGGTTCTTAATGGGTCAACCCGATAAGGACACGGATCCAATAAGACTTGACTCAAACCCAATAATTTCGTGCGGATTCGTGTCGGATTATCGTGTCGTGTCGAAAATTGCCAGCCCTAGTGGCAGTGCCGTGTGAATTTTTAGTTGTATTTTTTTTAATTTTCGTTGTATAATTTTACCCTTTTGCAATACAACGAATATTCGTCCCCAATTACCTCGTTTTCTAATTATTTACATTGCAATAATTTTAATTATACCTGATTGAAACTAAAAACATTTTAAAATGAAAAATTGATTATAAAATTTGGGGGCTATTGGAAGTGTCCACCATAGTGGGCAGAAACAAAATTTTAGGACTATGGACAAAAAAACTGTGGCTATGGACAAAAATTGGGGCGGGGCTATTGGGGTTTCCACCTTATCGTGCACACCCTAAGAGCGTCCACTATAAGGTGGACGCGGCTATAGCCGCGAGCAGGGCGGAAGCGGGGCGGTAGGCGCGGCTATTATAGTGGAGGGGGTGTCCGCCGCGAGGGTGGACGCGGCTGGTGGGAGGGAGGGCGGCGGACGAGGCTTAGCCGCGAGTGGGGCGAGGACGCGGCGGGGTGGCTATAGCCGCGCCTATAGGCGCGGCGCCTATAGTGGCACGAAGATTAGCTGCGGCGGTTGCATGCGAATTTTTTTTTTATTTTTTACACTTCAATTCACCTATAAATACACCCCACTCCATTCATTATTTTCACACCATTCAAACACAACATCTATACAAATTTCTCTCACTACAATTTGGGGTCGGAAATGAACAATTTGTGGAGAGACAACTGGAATGCTCTGATTCAACAGGTGCAACACCAGGCCGCCCAGGAGGTAGCGGCCCGTTTGGCGGAGGAGGCGGAGGATGCGGAGGCTCCGATCCCTCGCACCATTACTCATCGGCGGACAATCCCACGAGACCACGTCGGTGCTCACCAACGTTTAATGGATGATTACTTCGTGGATAACCCCAGTTATCCACCCGAGATATTCCACCGGAGATTCAGGATGTCGCAGCGGCTGTTCAACTATATAGCGACGAATTTGGCGGAGCGTTACCGGTGCTTCACCCTCCGGCGTGATGCGTCAGGCCGGATCGGGCTGTCCACACAACAGAAGTGCACCGCTGCAATCCGACAGCTTGCCTACGCTGGACCAGCGGACATGTTCGATGAATACCTACAGATGGGTGAGACGACTAGCCTCACGGTGCTTAGGCAGTTCTGTAAGGGGATCCGAGAAATTTTCGGTGGGGAGTTTCTACGGAAGCCCAACCCGGATGAGTGTCAGCGCCTACTTGATATGCACGGGTCGGTGCACGGCTTCCCCGGAATGTTAGGAAGTATCGATTGCATGCATTGGGAGTGGAGGAACTGCCCCGTGACATGGAAAGGCCAGTTCACTACTGGATTCAAAAGCAAACATCCAACGATGATACTGGAAGCCGTGGCAGACTACCGTCTGAAGATCTGGCATGCGTATTTCGGCGTGGCAGGTTCGAACAACGACATCAATGTTCTTCAGTCGTCGCCTCTCTTCAACGAGGAGTGCCGGGGGGAGGGGCCAGAAATCAGCTTCGTAGCCAGCGGTACGCAGTATAGTAGGGGCTACTATTTGGCAGATGAAATATATCCGCGGTGGCCCGTATTCGTGAAGACTGTCCGCCAACCGGTAGGACCGAAGAAACAATATTTTGCGCGCAAACAAGAGAGTGCTAGGAAGGACGTTGAGCGTGCTTTTGGTGTCCTCCAATCGCGGTGGGCTATTATACGGTGTCCGGCACGAGTTTGGCACGAAGATGATGTCGCGAATATTATGTTAGCCTGTATCATATTGCATAATATGATAATAGAAGATGAAGGATTTGCGGCAGAGCGATGGGCGCCGGAAGAGGGTGCAAGTACAAGTCACGGTGTCGCCTCCGCGCCGATCCAGATGGGCGTACCACGGAGCAATGAATATTTGATCCAACGCTTCGCTGATATGCGCAGGACCACATCACATAACACACTGCAGGCCGATTTGATTGAAGAAGTGTGGGCACGTAGGGGAGGTAGTGGCGTTGTGTAAACTTGGTAGTGATTTGTACTAGATTCAATGTAGTGTGTGATTTTAATTTTAATTTAGTGTGTAATTCTAATTTTAATTTTAATTTGTATTTTATTTTTATTTTTATTTTTATTTTTATTTTGAATTCGTATAGTCGGCTTCTTCTAATCCACTAAGAGTCCGATAAATTTGTTCTTAATTACTTGAAATATTATAAAATGAAAGTTGATTATAAAATTTGGGGCTATTGGAGGTGTCCACTATAGTGGCGGACACAAAATTTTGAGGCTATGGACAAAAAATTGGGGCTATGGATAAAAAACTGGGGCGGGGCTATTGGGCGTGTCCACCTTATAGTGGACACCCTAATCATACTCCATCTAGATCTACTGCATTCAATACATATACTGGTTTAGCATTAAAAATTGCTAAAAATGTAAAATAAAAAGTCATTATCCAAATTTATTGGTAGGGGCCAATCGGAAAATTTCCAAATTTCCCTTGAATCTTGACGCTGTTTGTTCTGTGGTTATATTTTCCAATAAGCTTCCAGAAGTGCTCACAAATCACAATTCAGCTACTTTGGAGTTCTTTTTGATCGAGTGTTCTTCAATTTTGGATGAAAAAAAACGTTTTGAGCTGATTGAAATTATTTGAATGGGTTGTTTGTTAAATCAAGAAATGTCGATTGCAAGGGTTTGATTCATCATCTGATTTGAAGAAAGTAGAGAGAGATACATGAAGCTGCTGTCTTGAAATTTGTCGGACGCATATGGAGAAAAGCTTCTCGATTTCAGCTCGATACTTTCTGGCTAATTGAAAGAAAATAGAATTAGGGTTTCGGTTAATCTGGTTTAAGATCTTGCATAATTGGGAAAGATTGAATTTTGGGGGCCATGGCAGTGGGATGGAGTGTTACACTCTGGATGGCAAGAATGGTGTGGTTTGCATGGTCTGGTTGGGTGATTTCTTGCTTGACTGTTGCCGATGAATTGGCCGGCTCTCTGCGCTCCGGAGACATCGGCCCGTTCCATGTCGGTTAATTCGCTGCTATTGTACAGAAACAGGAGTTTATCATTTGCAAGGATCTGGTTTCCCTAAATAGAGTTTAATAGTGTGCTTTTTTTTTTGTCTTAGTTTATGTTGATTGTGTGAGTAGCAAATTTGTGGCACTTTGTTTTGAGTATACGTTAATCAGATGTTGGAATGTGATGTTTGATTAAGGATTGTTAATTGTTAATGCCTTAATGGTTAAATTGAGCTACATTTTCACTTATCTTGTCCATTGCAAAAGACAAAATTATTGATGATTTAATAATTCAGTCCTGGAACTAATATGCAAAACTATTGTGCAATCTATCTTATGGAATATAGTTTCATTTCCTTTTTTTATTGCTCATTTGATTTTGAATTCTAGTTAATGTTTAAGGATGCATTCTCCTTGAGCGTTAATGATAAAGCTCAGAAACTTCGAGTTGATTGAGATCTCAAATTTGTCCGCTAGTCTTAGGAAGATTGAGACTAGAAGATTGAAGGCATGATAAGTTTGAGTTTCACTGATCAGAATTGATATCTGCTATATCAGGAAAGATGGTTGAGACTATACTGTTAATCATCCAGAATTTAGCTTTGACAGCCAAGTGAAAATGGAGAATTTATCGTTCAACTTTTCAATTCTGAAAGTGGAAACTTCTGTTTCATAGTCAGGTCTAATCATGCTGTTCAGAAACCCCTTGTTTTTTTTGCTTATCCTATTCGGTCTATATGTGCATAAAGGATTCTATGTTTTTGGCTAGTTCTGGTGATTTTTTAGAATTGTTGATCCTTTTTATATCAAGGGTATATCATTTGTCTAATCGTCTGTATGGAGGCTCTCAGTATAAGTGTCAATATTTGGGATATATTAAAAAGCATGTATACTTTTCTCACTATATATGTTTCATAATTGGTCTATTTATTATAGTTTCCAAGTGTATATCTGGAGGAGCTCAATCTTTGCATAATAAAAGGGCCATGTTTCTTTAAATATCCATGTAATTTGACTATTCATCTTGTTTTGACTGAGATTTCTAACACCTTGAGCTGCTGCTGTTAAGTGTTTTCGAGCTAGGATCATGATTTTCTTTCTTCCAACAATTAGGTTGGTGAGCTATGAAATCTAGCTAGAGTTGATTTTATCTGCAGCTATGAACTCTCTGCCAGGTGAGTCCTCTGCCTTTTCCTGTGATTCACTTCTCGTTACCATGAAGCTTTCAGTAAGGAGAGTTGCGGTTGTGGTTTCCATTGATGAAAAACGAGGAACCCGATTGAAGTCCCCGAGGGTGGTTTTGTTAGAGAAGATGGAAGATCTAGTGTTGTTAGCCACCTAATGTTTCTTAATTTTTGTTATTAATTTTTTTAGTTGAGAAATGATAAGAATGAAGGTTTTGTCCAAGTTGGTAGTTAAGAATTTTCTACTGTAAATGCTGAGCTTTATTGAGTTTGATTTGCATAAATTTAAAGTTGTGTCGTGGGTTTTTAAAAATCCTATCAGAAAAAGGACGTTTTGGTTTAGTTTTGGCTATATTTGATTTGATTCGTTTGGTTGCAAATTATAGAAACTGAACTGAATTTGGTCTGTTTCTGGATAAATTATTTCTTTGGAACCTAACCAATTGAACTTATACTGTATCACTTTATAGTAGTAATCTTTTATTTCTTTGATTGATGTTAATTTTATTATGATTTTTTTGGCAGTGTAAAAAAAGTTCAATTTGAGGGTAACTTTGGTCGGCCATTTTTACAAATTTGATTAGTTTGGTTTTAAATCAAGCCTAACTAATGGTCTTTGGTCATCAATGACTCACCATACAAAAGATTGTTGACTTGTCAAAGTCCGCACACTCTCTATCTAATTGCATTAAGCTTTCTGCTTTCTTATTCATAAACTTGCTGAAAGAATTCTGCAATTTGGAGAAACATGGCAGAAACATTCTTGTTCAACATCGCTGAGAGTGCTCTTTCCAAACTTTCATCCCTTGCTGCTGAGCAGATCAGTCTGGTTTGGAACATCAGATCTGAGGTGAGGAGGCTCCACAACACTCTCTCCACCATCAAAGCGGTGATCTTGGATGCTGAAGAGCAACAGTTGAAGAATCACGAGGTGCGGGACTGGCTCCAGAAGCTCAAGGATGCTGTCTGCAACATCGATGATTTGCTGGATGACCTCACCATACGATCTCCTCTGCAGAGAGACATAGAGATCTTGAACAAGGTAACAGGATTCTTTCCTGACTTGAATTCTGTTGTATTTAGATTCAAGATCGGTCATAGAATAAGAGGCCTGAGGCAAAAACTAGATGAGATTGCAGCTGATAGGAGCAAGTTTCATTTCACTGAGAAAACTCATACTGTGATATTCATGGATAACAATGTGAGAGAGCAAACCCACTCTTATGTAAGAGCTTCAGACATCATTGGTAGGGAACGTGATAAAGAAAGCACCGTACAGATGCTCCTGAGCTCAAACAACAATAATGATGATGATCATCTTGATGTTATTCCTATAGTTGGGATCGGAGGTCTTGGAAAAACTACTGTTGTCAAGTTGGCATATAATGATGAACGAGTGATTCAAAGGTTCGGTCTTCGAATGTGGGTTTCTTCTTTCTCTGAACATTTCACTCTAGGCAAAACTGTTGAGAAAATCCTGAAATCTGCCACTGGTGAGAGCTTCGGGCATCTTGATACGGACCAGATGCAGCGTCGTCTGGCTGGTGTGTTGAATGGCACGAGATATTTGCTCGTGTTGGATGATGTGTGGAACGTGGACCGGATCAAGTGGATGGATTTGAGGGAGCTGCTGATGAACTGCAGCTCAGGGAGTAAGATCATTGTCACGACTCGAAGCAAGGCTGTAGCCGTGGTTACGAGCACTAGAGATGCTTATGATCTGACTGGCCTCTCGGATGGTGACTGCCTGTCTTTGTTTCTAAAATGTGCTTTTAGAGAAGGTGGTGATCAGCCTCCCAATCTCGTGGCAATCGGGAGGGAGATCGTGGGGAAGTGTGGAGGAGTTCCACTTGCTGTCAAGACGTTGGGGAGCTTGCTTTATATGAATAGAGACGAGCACGAATGGGTACGTATCAGGAACAATGATATATGGGAGATTGATCAGCAGCAAAGTGACATTCTGCCTATTCTTAGGCTCAGTTATGAGCAGTTGCCTTCCCATTTGAGGCAGTGTTTCGCTTATTGCTCCATGTTGCCTAAGGGTGTTGAGATTCCCAGAGAGACGTTCATCAACCTTTGGATCGCTCAAGGCTTTGTGCACTCAGACAACGCGGATAGGCAGGTTGAGGATGTTGGGAATCACTACTTCAATGAGTTGCTGTCAAGATTTTGCTTTCAAGAAGTGGCGGATGCATTTGATGGGGAGATCATAGCTTGTAAGATCCACAACCTCGTCCACGATCTTGCACAGTCCGTAGCTGGGGTCGAGTATGGCAAGAAAGCCGTTTCTGATAGGGTTCGTCATATTTTTCTCCAAGATGAAGATCATCTGCCAGGAAAAGAAGAGTCTAAAGCATTGCTCGGATTGAGAAATGTGAGGTCTTTTAGGTGTGCGTTCAAGGTTAGGTCTCCGGATAAGGCCTTTATCCGTGCCATTGCAACGAGCTTCAAACTCCTACGCGTCTTGATCTTGATCTCACTGCAGCTCGAGGAGCTGCCAAGCTGTATAGGCAACTTGAAGAGACTAAGGTATCTCGACCTCAGCCAGAGCAGCAATCTCACATCTCTTCCATCGTCATTCTGCAAGCTGGTGAATCTGCAGACGCTGAACCTCATCAACTGCGAAAGCCTTCGAGATCTGCCCAAATATCTCTTGCATTTGATCAACATCAAAACTCTGTACCTAAGTTGCCAGAAGCTGTCTTTGGGAAAGAAAAGGTACCACAGCTTCAGCTCTCTAAAGTTCTCACTGCTCTACAACTGTGACTTTGTGCAGTTACCATCAGGGCTTGAAAACCTCACTTGTATCCGTGTACTACGTATATATGACTGCCCGAGATTAGCTACTCTTCCAGATAGCATCAAGCATCTGGTTTCTCTAGAGAAGCTGTGGGTCTGGAACTGTGAAGAGCTCGATTTTGGTGAAGGAGCCGGCGTTCAAGGGCTGACCCGCCTTGTGTCGTTGCTCTTGATGGGGCTGCCCAAGTTGGCCAGTCTTCCAATGGGGCTTACAAAGAATGTCGGTAGAACACTCAAATTTCTACGAATCGCAAACTGCGTTGGTTTTACCGAACTGCCCTGAGTGGGTCCTGAGCTTCAGTTTGCTTCAAAGGCTGTATGTTGAAGATTGTCCAAATTTAGTGATGCTTCCAACCTTCACACATGCTCATATTGGAAAGGTGCATGTTAGTGGTTGTCCTAATATCCATTAACTTTCCACAGTTTTTCAATCAATCTGCATCTAAGCCACTGCTGGTCTGAGAGATTCTTGAATATTTGTGATGGAATTTGAGAATTTTGAATATGATTTGTAATGCTAATTTATATAGAAATTGCATCAAGTCAAAGACCATAAAAGAAAAGAATCACAACACTATTGAATACATATACAGATTTATCCCACATCGGATTCGTAGCAAATACATACTACTTCAAGGGATGGAAGAACATACCTATTCTGACCTTACTAGAATAGAATCTGTTCTATAGGCTCGTACCTCTGCAACCTTGGTTTGGTTTCTAAGGAGACAGAAAACCAAGTATGGTTGATGAACTTTTGGTTGCTTGACCCGAGCATGATTAGCCGAACCTTGAAGCTCAAGTGTGCCCTTGGTTCAGTAGAGGATTATTCTCCGTTCGCTCGTACACCTTGATTTCTAAGGAGACAGGAAACCAAGTATAGTTGATGGACTTATGGTTGCTTGACCCGAGCATGATTAACCGAACCTTGAGGGTCAAGTGTGCCCTTGGTTCAGTAGAGGATTGTTCTCAGTTCACTTTGTCGAACTGGGTCGGTCAAGTAGCTTTCTGACAAGCTAGTGTTCATAGCCTGACTTTTCCGGCGGAGATGCTTCTTTTGTGCCCCAATTACACTTTTTTTGCCCATAAATATATTTTTAATTTTATAAAAAATCATAATCAAAATTAAGAAATTCATTGAGAAATTTCTAACATTATATACAAGAAGTATTTGTATCCTAGTATCTAACCTTCTCTCAAACTACACAAATTCTACAAGTCATACAATAATTTGAGACCTAAAATTTCTTTATAATGGGGAAATAAAAGAGTAAAATCAGTTGAACGAAAATTTCGTGGAACAAGTCGATACAATTTTGGCTTTAACTCATTAATTTTGATTTGAAATGAAGAGAAAAAGAGATGACCAATGGGTATATTTTGTAGTTTATCAATATCAGACAAAAACGCATTATTTGGTGGCATCAACGACATTATTTGAGGAAAATAAGGGTCAAATTAATTTCTACTGTTGATAAGCACACAAAATATTCAAATTAAGTTTATTTGATTCATGAAAATATTAAATACCCTAAGGGCATGTTTGGTTGTCAGGATTCTGTCTGGGAAAGTAATCTGATTCCTTAAATTTTAAATTCCTCTGTTTGTTTCCGTTTTTAATCAAATTGGGAAAGTAATCAAAATCTTGAAACAAGGAAAGTTAGTACAACTTTCCAGGATTCTGAATCCTAACTTTTCTTAGTTATTCTTTTTCTCAGTTTTAGGATTCTTACATATTTAATACAATATAGTATAGTTTTAGTATTATTATTATTATTATTATTATTATTATTATTATTATTATTATTATTATTATTATTATTATTATTATTATTATCATCATCATCATCACCATCATCGTCGTCGTCGTCATCATCATCATCATTATTATTATTTATTACAATGTTTTAAAAATAATTTAAAAGTATAAAGCATACTTAATTTCAGGATAATAAATAACTATAATTCAAATTATCATAATTATATAATTAATATTTATATTTAATTTTTATTATCATAATAATAATAATTTATTAAATAATTAAATATAATTATAATTATATAATAATATAATAATTATTACTTTATAAATTAGAATTAACAATAAAATTGTAGTAAAATTTTAAATTATAAAATTTATTCAATAAAAAATTTAGTAAATATAATAATAATAATATTTATTATTATATTATTATATATTGTGATGTATAATCCATATTTAAACTATCCATCGTAATAATAAATAAAATAATATAATTATTATCATTTGTAATTAATAATTTATTAAATAATATGTATTATTATTTTTTATAAATAAAAAATGATAAGTATATTTTTAGTTTAGTGTTTAAATCAAATATAAACTTTAAAATCTTGAACTTTAAAATGATAAGTATATTTTTAGTTTAGTAAAGTTATTAGGAATCATATTCCCGGGATTCATTTTCCCAGGAATCATTTTCCTCACCAACTTTACTTTCCTGCCAACCAAACATGGCCTAAATGTATTGTATTTTGTACAGTATTTTCAATATATGTATTTGAATTTAGATATAAATGTGTTTTAAACTCAATTTAGCTACGACTATATATAGGGTCCAATTTTTTCATAAGGGAAACTGGTTAGCTCATATATAGCTGTGTTGTTAGCATAGGTGTCCACATAGTTCACTCACCATATTAGAATTTTAGGTCAATATTTTATTAAAATATCATATGTTAGGGTGAATTACATATTAGTTGGTGGCAAACATGTTGTCACCAAACCTGAAAATGAGCACGTTAGCCTCAGTTCACGCCACACCGCCTTTATTAATTTTTCTAAATTTACAACAAAAAGGACAAAATGTGTTATTAATATTTTGGATAAACTAGTATTGACTAATAATTTAAAATATTTAATTAACACTATCACTAAACATATAACGGCATGTGTTACACCGACCTACAGATGATAAATTTAAACTCCTATGTATCTTTTGACGTTTATGAATATGAATTTTGTTCTATTTGATCTACATTGACATTACTTTTTTTTTCCAATTTTAATGCTTTAAGAATTTTAACAAATAACAATAAAGATCTTTTTTAAGTATTAGAAATAATTTAATGGATAAAATAAAAAAAAAAAAACTATAGCACTACTATATGAACTCAAATAGAACTATATATGTTAATAATTCACTCGAAGGAGTACAATTTTTTTGGCCTTTATGCTATTGTACTAATTTATATTCCGAATTACTACTTGATATTGACTTTGTGAAAACTCAGGTTGGCTTTTATGATATTATGATACATGCATGAATAAGTTGAAAAATTAATAAGTATAGATATGAGAATTCATAAGAAAAACACAATTAGTACATGGCATGATGGCAAGTATCTCTTTCTCGTCTCATTATATTAAACTTCTAAGGAAAAATAAAATAAAATAAAATAAATATATATATATATATATATAAACACGTCTTAAATAATCTTTTGAGGTATTTACCATTTTCTTAAATACTATATTTCAAAATTATTGATAGATGATAATAATACATTAAAAGTTGTAATACAAAAGTCAGTGGTAACTGGTAAATACATATACTAGTATTTTTTAATTTCTCTATGCGAAGAGGAATCTTTTTGTCAAAGAACTTAAATATAGAGTATTTAGATAATCTACTTTCGTTATGAAAGAATATCTCTTCAAACATTCTTGCAGATTGGTCATAAATTATTGAAAGAATATACTATGTAACTTTATAATACATGTATCATTTTTTAAGCTAGCAGATTGATTATCCAATCTATGTTCATGCATTCGTTGGTAAGCCGAATTTTCTCATTAATGCCACCCACCACATGCCATTTCTTATTTAATTAAAATTCCTCTAAATTTATATTGATAAATTTTATATATTTTGAAACGGACATAAACTGCATTATTTGCATAGCCAATAATGATGGTAAAAACTAACAAATGAACAAAAGATAAGAGGAAGGAGTGGAGTTGGGGTTTGTTGGGTTGGACCCGATGTTAAAATCACACATGGGGCACACCCGGGCGCGGGGTCTCCATTGAATCGCCGCGAGGGGCTTGGGCGAGCGACATTCCGATGAGACTGGGTCGATGATAGGTGGACCGTTGATGGGGAAGATTCTATTTTAAGTTTTTTTTAAAAGGTTGTGATATTTAATAGTTTTTGAATCAGTAAATTATGAATAGTAGTAATTAATAGTGTGAATTACACATATTTAAGAATACTAATGACTAATATTCTTTTCATTCTAACAAAAATGACTCACTTTTATTTTTGTTTGTCTCAATAAAAATAAAATATTTTTATAAATGGAATAACATTTATATCTACTCTGTTTTCTATTCAAAAAATGAGTCATCTATTCTTTACGGAAGGAATATCTGTTTTCAAATTACACTTATTGGTTTTTAAAACATTTGAGTCTTGTTTAAAAAATTATTAATGGAGTACCTGTTTTTTAAATTTACACCCATTTAATACCAGATATTATCATTTTACTTCTGATCAGTATAGTTAATGTGAATTTCAGTATTTCCAAAAGAAATTACTCCTAAGTCCAGAAAATTTTACACTGTCGATTGATTCGTTGGGCGGACACCTCATGCCCCGGATTTTGACCTTTAAATATATCAGCATTGGCACATTATTAGTAACAATATATAACAATTCAAATCGAGACAACGGAAAATAAAATCCCCAAAAAACAATTGTTACAGAAAAACAAATGAAAATAGAAGATCTATAGCAGCAAATTCATATACGAATTTATTTTCTTTTGTTTCCCGGAAAGAAGTGGTAAAATGAAAAAAAGGATTATATATTTATAAATGAAAATTTCAATAATCATATTTGCTGCACGTCCATCATTCTAGTAAAGTCCTCGAAGCACACGAACCCATCCCCGTTTCTATCAACCTCTCTTATCATACGCCGGCACTCCTCTAACGTGCACCCTGCGTCGCCGATCGTCTTAAAAACCTCCAGAAGCTCCTCCGCCGTAATCCTCCCGTCGCGATCCGAATCGAAGAAGTCGAACGTTTCTCTCATCTCTCCGTCACACGCGGGCGGCGCGAACGCCGAGCTGATAGCGTAGAATTCCTCGAGGCTGATGCAACCGTCGCCGTCGCTGTCCACCTCGTTCAGCATGAGCTTCAGCTCCTCCTGGCTCGGCGGCTCGGCTCCGATCCGGCGCAGGAGCCGCCCGAGCTCCTCCTTCTCGATTTTTCCGTCGCCGTTGCGATCGATCATCTCGAAGGCCTGTTTCAGCTCCAGGTGAAGGTCGGATGGGATATCCGGCCACTCACCGGAGGAGGTGGAGGGGAGCACGCTGTTGGGCGTGGTGGAGCCGATTGGGTTCTTAAATACGTCCTCCGACGAGGAGGAGGAAGACGATGTTGCCTGAGAGCTGAACGAGGGAGGATCGGTGTCGGATCTGGAGACGGAAGGGGATTTCTTGGTCTTGAAGAGCTTGTGGATTTTGGCGAGCTTCATGGCGGAGTAATCGGTGTTGGTGATGGTTCAAAAGCGCTAGTGCGTAGAGATGATGCGATAATAGAGATGAATAGATCGAGAAAGTTGAGGCGTGATGGCTGAGAGAAGGAGTATGAAGGAGGAGGGTTAAATGGAGGGAGGGAGTGGGAAGCCATAGTGAGCTTCCACGAAGCTTCGTAGTGTAGAGTTAGAGAGAGAAAGAGCTCTGGATTTTGATGAATTGAAGTGGTTTGATGATATAATTTGATTGGATAGTCTTCGACTCTTCGCATTTTATTTTATTTTATTTTATTTTATTTTATTTATATTTTTTTAAACGGACATATATGTAGACATCGCGTAATTACCGACTGAGGGCATCTCCGACCATACTGCAAAACGCATCTTTGGAGTAGAATTAAGTTCCAACCATACTCCATAACTCATTCCAAAACAGTCATTTTTTGACGATTTTGGGATATTGAACAGTAACACACTAAAAATGCAGTAGCACTGTAGCTACTACATATTCAGTTTATGAATTTTATGAAATTGTATTTTCGAATAGAGGCAAGAAGACTTACCTTAATTTGTGGAGAACAATGTCATCTGATGCAAATTTTTTAGGGAGAAGACAGAATAAAGGATGGGGGAAGAAGATGAACAAAACGGCACTTTAATTTAAGTTTCTATTAATTGTGGATATTAAATGGGATTTAATTAATGGGCTATAATTATAAAAAATGCAAATATATCTAAAGGTATTATCAGTCGGTAAATTGCTCATATTTGCCAAATGATTTTATTAATAATTGGGTATAATGACTGACAAATTGTTAACTCTTACTTAGAAATTTTACTATATTATCCTTTATATATTTTTATTTAATTAATATTTATTTTACATTAAGTTTTGGATGAGTAATTATTAATTATTTCACTTATACAATTTCTGATATTATATTTGACATGATATTTAATAATATAAGAAAAATTGGAGTAATAAATTTTGCTAATTTATTTGTGTTGTACGTATATTTTATGTAATTATATATATTTAATTGATGTTTGATTGTTATTATGGAATGTTTGATGTTTGATTTATTTTAATAAGCAAAAAGTACGGAATCATTTCATTATGGAATATTTGAGTACATTTAAATAAGTTAATATTAAATCAGATAATTATATTTCACAAACTATTGTTAAAGTGATATGGGGCTAATGTGTAATTTAAATAAATATGTAGGTAAGATTAAAAAGGTATAGAAAGTATATGAATATGAAATATTCTTTTGGATTACTGTTTGATGTGACAGAACCTGAAAATGAGTTTTGATTTGATGTAAATGGTTAGAGATGACATGAGTATTAATTAAAATTAAATACTCACTTCATTCCATTAAGATAGTCTTTTTTGTCCTATAAAACTAATTTGCTTGTATTTTTTTAAATAACTTTTTATGAAATGAACCTTCTATCACTGTTCTATTTTAATAATTATACATTAAAATTCATACTATATCTAAAATTTCTATTTCTATAGGATAAAAATAGTATTTACTTTTACGGCATAATTTGAAAAGTAGCGTCAATAAATAATCAGTTATTTTAAGTGTAAAGTACGATTTTTTCTTAATTCAAAACTACTATTACTGTTATAATTGTAATAAGAAAAATAGTTAATAGTGTGAGTGACTAATTATCGTCTTGATTATTGTATCCAAAATGGAGTAGTTAATATGGCAAACTCACGATTATGATTTTTTGTGATTGTGTATATAGATAAAATGCTCAATTCACGACTAAGAAATGTCTTGATTATGAATCAATTATAAGCATAATATATGGTATGTCAGGCCTACAAAATTTCGTCATTTTGAGTAGTAATCAAAGAATAAAAAATATAATCTAGTCAGTCGTCACGACTAATAAGTATAAGCTTATGATAATGGATTATATTAATACAAAGAGTAAAATTCTCAAACTAAGTATATTTCATTTATCATCGTGGTTGGCATAATTATCATCACAATAGCATAATAACTAACATATTATATCAATTAGTTCTATTTTATACGTACAAAAGAATCAGCAAATTATATTTCGATTTAAAATATAAATTTAGTAAACTACTAATGGATGGATCTCTGCTTAAAATAGCCAATAGATAACCGCACGCCGGAAAAGGCAAAATCGACGGCGCCGTATGTTGCAATAAGACAGTGGGCGTGGTTAAACCAGTATATCTTCATATACTATTTCAATATTCATCTTGAATGATGTTGTCACGTTATTTTAATTAGAAGAGATATCTATAACCTATTACTATTATAGAGTTATATATCTATAAATAACTTTATAAATAAGTTGAGAGGTTTAACTTTATACACCCCTATAGATGTATTCATTTTCAACGCAAATATTATTTAAAATTAAAACATTTGTTATTTATTGGATCTTGTGATCTAACGGTTATATTAATTTCATGTACCATCGTAGTCTAATAATATATCTTATCACAACCTTCCAACCCTAGAATTCAAAGATTGTGATCTGTTTGATGTTTAATACTAAGGAGGCAATAGAACCCTAATACACTCCGTCATAATCAATTACCATATGATATAATCTTTTAAATTGAATAAATACAATGCATAACTGACTCAACTTATTTTAACACAAGAAAATCCCGCAAGTGTACGGGGCTAGTGTAGCACAAAGCAAGCAAGAGTATCGTATCCCACAGAGACAAAATGTATAAACTCAAGTACCACAGACCGATTTTAACTACTATCTAGACGATTCAAAGGTTTGGTTGATTCTTGGAAAAACAATTAAACATAAACAAGTTAAAAGCACGCAACAAATGATAGGTTTCAAATAAGAGAACGAGGTAGAGCTTTGGATCCGACTACAATACCCACAATGTAAACAACTCAACAACTTTGATTACCCGTTGAAGTCTCTAGGATTAGAAGGACAATCGCTATTCTAGGCTAAGCCCCCTCTCGAGTGCACTCAACCCGTTGATTAACTATTAATATTGAAGTCTCCTTCTTTACTTCACAATTAACTCCTATACTCAAAAGATTCAAGTCCTCACTCTAGAATTCCTTCTCTCGAATGCAAATTATCTAGGTGTTGTTCATTCTTTTATCAATCCTAATTAGGTATCTCTCGATTACTCAAAACTAGGTTAGGTCAATATATCCAATTGGTAGCTAGGCAATTGAATTGAAAGGCAGAAGAATGAAACAAAATAATCACAAGAGCATAGGTAATCAAAAGCTATTGAATCAATCACAAGTATTCATTGTAGTCTTCACCAAAACTCTACAAATGATTTAGCTACTCATATTCAACTCAAAAACATAAGAATAAACCATAGTCATTGAATAAAACATGAAAACCAATGAAAATACTCCCAAGGGTGGATTGAACGGAAATTCGTCTTCGTCTTCAATCTTGTTGAGGATTGGGACGCCTTTCCTCTCAATTCCACTCTCCAAACCTTCAAAAGCTGCTATGGGGCGTGTATGGTCTCATGAGGTCGAAAACCTAGGTCTCCTTTTATACCCGGGGCGGAAATATTCAATCTCGCAGAACACATCGCCCGGCCGGGCGATTTTAAGTCGCCACAATGCCCGGTCGGGCGAACTTTCTGGAGTTCGCGACCAAAACGCCCGGTCGGGCGTTTTCCCCTTAAAAATCGCCCGGTCGGGCGTTTTCTCTGGAATCCTTCGAAAGCATTGTCTTCGTCTTCAAAATGGCTTCACGTGAGTATCTTGCACGCCCCCATCGGAGTCCGGATGAGAGAGTTATGGCTATTATACGAAGGTCGCGCATTGAAGCGCGCCCGGTCAGTCGATTCTTCTTTCAAGCTCATTTTCAAGTCATTTTCACCTGTTTTAGCTCCAAACACTCGACAAACTCGTCAAAACACTTATGTAGTGGATAATGGATGTAAACTCAAGTAGTATGCTACAAAAACACTGAAATGTTCACGTTAAACATCCAAAATACTTGCTAAACCACGAGTTTATCAATAACGTAAAAAATAATAATAATAATAATAATAATAATAATAATAATAATAATAATAATAATAATAATAATAATAATAATCCCCGCCCTTCTATCTTCCTCATTACTAATGCTCTACTTAATTAATTAATCTTTTAGGTTCAATTTTATTGTGTACATGAAGTATTAAATTATACTTTTCTCTGTCCATTGTAAATGAGATTTTTTAAAAAACAAAGTAAGAGAACAACTATGTTATATTTTTATAGAATACTAAAAATGTTTAGGTCGGAAGTCGGATACTTAAAAAAGGTGGGACGGAATGGGTGAAATCTATTATCTATTTGTATTGACTTATAAAATCTATTATTGCAAATTGAAGACATTTACTATATTACTGTACCAAATAATTTTCACGAAAGCACGCAAAATGATGGCAGTCACCATCTTGGAGTTCCCATGTCACGTCCGATGGTGCAAATAAATTTTATCATGGAATAAAATATCTATTCAAGGGTATTGTCACGAAAGCACATTCATTTCTTAATTTTCGAATATTGATAAATCGCACATCATTTTTCTTAATTAAATATTTATATCATAAATTATTTGTTTTTATCCTATTTACAAGTTATATTAAAACCAAATACTAAATGCATCTTTTTCCTCTATCCACAAATTGACTAATATGGAGTAATAAATTAAATTTTTTTATGTATTTGTAATGATTTTCTTATTGTAATAGTATAAAATATAAAAGAAAATGAAAAATTATCAAAAAAATTATGAAATTTGACAAAACTCTGTCCCATAATTTTATCTATCAACTAGAAAAATCATAATTTAGAATTATTTTCAGTTATTTTATAATAATTTTTTTTAAAAAAATATGATATGATAACTAAAAATTTATATATGGATGTCACTGTCAATGAGTTAACAATGTTATCCGTTCACAAGAACAAATCTAAATTTCATAGTTTTTTCTAGTTAATTTTCAAAATTGCAAGATATGAAGTAGAATTTAATAAAATTTTATGATTTTTATAATAATGTAACCTAGAAAAAAAGGATGCAAAGATGAAAAATGTAAAATCTATAGACAAAATGTTAGAGATAATCACATGATATGATATCATAGCATTGATGACTAGTCACTTAGTTGTGATAAATTGATAATCTAGTAGCGGCGATGCATGTCCCAACTTGTCTATTCGTGCACGGTGCACCCCATTTGGACTTTGTCCTAAACAGGTCAAAAATTTCACAGTGGATGTCTTAATCCTAATTATTTGTTCTAGTCCTGTGATTTTATTAAGATTTTTATGGTATATATTGCCTTTGTTTGACTTGCTGATGAGAAACATACGTACTATCAATATTTTAAAAACCGGACCGGACCGGCCGGTTCGACCGGTCGGACCGCAAACCGGTAGGTAGTTCGGTCCGGTTCACCCCTTTAAACCACCACTGCATTGAACCGACGTGAACCGGTGGAACCGGCCGGTCAGACCGGTTGGACCGTGAACTGGAAACCGATTTTCTATTTTTTTTCAAAATTTTTTAAAATTTTTTGGTGGTAGAGGTTGAACTCATGAGCTCTCTTCTAGTTAAGAAGACCTCTACCACTCCACCACATGGGCTCATTGAACAATTTGAACATTAAATATTTTTATACATTAACCATTAATTTTATCTACAAAACTAATAATTCATTTTAATTTTATTATTCTTTAATATAATTGTTAATTATAATATATAATTATCACCCTTTATATTTTAATGATGCTCTATATTATTATCAGTACCATATAAGATTCATTATTTACTATAAATAAATTTTTTATATTACATAATTAATTTATATACCCTAGCTATTGACATTAATGATAAATCTTATCTAAACTAATTAATACGTACTTAATTCGTATTTAATTATATATTATTTTACGAAATAAATTTTCTTAAATTAATATAAACATTATCTATTTTAATACATGAAATATTAAATTTTTTATCTAGACTAACTAATATTAAATATATATATCTGAATATATTTACTAAATTTTAATATTATTTATATTTATACGTCACTAATTATCTATAAGGTTTAATGTTTTGTGATATATTATTAATTGTAAATCATTTACTAAATTTAATATATTTTTATATATATTTGCAACAGTAAAACGGTCAGACCAGTGGTTCGACCGGTTGGACCGATTGAACCGTGAACCAGTAACGTCGCCGGTTCGCTTGCCGGTCCGGTTTTTAAAACATTGCTTACTATTAAGTTGCGCGATTAATTTGGATAATTTATTATAGAGCTATAGTCTCATAAATTTTCATGTACTTTGTTGACCATCGTTAACAATTGGTCTCCACACTTGGTACACGATGCAAAACAAGCTACAAACTCTTAGGGCACCCGCAACGCGTGCCGCCGGAGTTCCGCGTGCCGTTCCGCCAGAACGGTTTCGCCGCGGAACGCGTTGCGGCGCACCGTTCCGCTCCCATTCCGTTCTCATTCCGTTCCGCGTGTCGACGGCACGGAACGCGGCACGGCTTGTGCCGCCACGCGCTCGGGCGACGTGGCGCTCCCCGCTTCGTGCGTGCTTCCCACTCGCCGGCCCGCGAGTGGGACACGTCAGCGATGACGCAATAATTAATTTTTTTAAAAAAATATATTTTTATAATTTTTTTTAAAACGGTCATATTACCGTTTTTTAACTTTTTTTAATTTTTTAATTTTTATTTTTATTTTCTTATTCTATAAATACACCTAATTTATTACATTTCACACACAACTACACATCTACTCTTCCTAAACCAACATCAATTCCTCTCCAATTTTCTATTTCAATCTCCTTCACAAAATATCCGGTGACGGGAATTACGGCGGTGGCGGCTCCGGTGGGTGGGATCTCAACGCGTTTGGCGATTGGGAGACCATGTACAACACACTAGGTGGTTCCGGGTCGTCGACACCGGGCACCCAGGGGTCGGCGACGCCGGGTGGATACCAACCACCCACTTTCGATGTGGATGCCTACGCTCGACCACCCGGCTCGCGGCTTTCTCAGGGTTTGTCCCAGATTCGGGAGGATATCCCCGTAGAACCCACCCAGGGAGGAAGCCGAGGCGGTGGAAGCTCTAGGGCTGCGTCTGAGGCACCCGAGGAGGAGGAGGAGGAACTGGAGGATCTGGGCCGGCATCCGTACAACAACGAAGAAACTAAGGCGGTGTACACCGCCTGGCTCACCGTCTCGTACGATCCCATCGTCGGGAACCAACAAGCCGCCAAGTGCTTCTGGGAAAAGGTCCGTGATGTCTACCACCAGACTAAGCCGAAAGGGGTCCGGAAGCGCAAATATACAATGCTCCGTGCTCACTTTGGCCGAGTCGACGCACAGGTCAAAAAATTTTGCGGCATCTACGCGGCCGAAGCGGCGAACTACCAAAGCGGAGCTTCGGGCGCCGACATTCTGAGGGCGGCTTTGCGCGTCTTCTACCAGGACACCGGTCTACAGTTCAAATATGTTGATATTTGGCAGCTCGTCAAGGACGAGGAAAGGTGGGCCGGCGGTGTCCGCTCGAGCTCGGGCTCAACCTCAAAGCGCACGAAGCACACGGCGAGCGGCCGCTACTCGTCTGGTGACACCGGTGAGGCCAGCGAGGGTACACCGCAGGTGTTTGGGGGTACGGGGGATCCAATGCCCGACGAATACGGGGGATCCAGCCGTGGGCGCCGTCGGCCGCAAGGGACGAAGGCGGCGAAGACGGCTAGAGCGAGGAAGGGCAGAGGCGAATCAAGCCAGTCGGCCTCGGGATCGGGCTCGCGGGGAGGCTCGGACACACTTATGGTGGCGTACATGACCGCCACAATGGCGGACACTTCCCGCTTCTCGTACGCCCAATTCACGGCCTGGTGGAACGGAATTGTGGGCATCACAACTTGGCCTTCCGACTCCCCCTCAACCTCGACCGCCTCCGGAGAATGATTCGCCGGCGGAGTAGTTTTTTTATTTTCCCACGTTTAATTGTGTGTTTTTTATTTTGTGTTTTTTATGTTTTTAGGATTTTAATTGTGTGCTTTTTTTATTTTTTTTAAGTTTAAGTTGAATTTTTTTTAATGTTGTGTGTTTTTTAATAAAGTGTGTTTATTTTTTATTAAAGTGTGTTTATTTAAATTGAATTGGGTTGGAAATAAAAAAAATGAAATTGAATGAATAGTAATTTAAGGAACGGTTAAGGAACGAAGGGTTGCAGGTTCCGTTCCTTAGTTAAGGAATGGAGTAAAAAAGTACAGTGGGGCCCTCAAATAGTGATTTTAAGGAACGGTATAGGAACAGCGTTGTGGATGGCCTTATAACTACTACACTTGATCCAAGACATCGATCAATTCAGCACGAAAAAAATTCATTAAAACCCTCAACTAATTATTGTATTTATTTCGAGCTAGCCCGAAATTTCGAGTTTTGGCAGTAATTAAACAATAATTTTTGTAACATAAATATTGCAATCTGTTTCCATAGCTACTTACGTTTTTCAAATATAGACTCACAAGTTAACATAAATAGGAGAGGTATCCAAATCAAATTCATTTAATTTGTGACAAATTATCTTCTAGTCCTCAACCATCCCTCGCATGCCGATCAACCGGAGCCGGAGCACGGTCAGATTCTACTCCGAGTACATTTTCTCCGTCAATGCAGCCGTTGTCGCCGGAGACTGAACTACCTTCATCCATCTCATCATCATGTTGCAACAACTCAGCAACCGGCGACTCTTGAGGAGAAGCGCTATTGTGCTCGGAATCCAAACTCCGGGTCGGAGGCGACAACGTCACCGCCGACCTCTTCACTACGTTGAACACGATGCTTCCATTGTCGACCCTCTCCGGCTGCAGAAGATCCCCCTCCGCCACCACAATAGCGCTGGCAGGAACTCTACTACTCAGATCTGATCTCTCATCATCGGAAGTCGGGTTGGCTCTTGAATTCACCTCCAAACTCTGCACGTAATCGACGAACTTGTCCGCTCTCATGAGGGGGCCGCCAGACCTCGTCCACGACTGGACGAGGTCTGGGCTATCCGACTCGCTGTCGCTGCCGTCATGGCTGCAGCGGAGCGTGTGCCAATTTCTGGTGGCGTGGTCCGCCATGAGGTCTTCCTCGAGCGACCCTGTTGAGTTCTCTCTGGCAATCACATTCCATGAGGGGATCCTCTTGGAAGCACTGAACCTGGCTAGGCTGCCCCCGCGCGGAGAGGCGACAGCTGCGGCCGCTCTCTCTGCGCTCCTCTTGAGGCGGCGTCGAGGGCGAGCTCGATCCCGCAGTTGGGTCTCATGGCTGAGAGCTTCTCCCAAGTGCATCTCCTCCCCTGGTTTGCTGATTTCTGCAGCTCCACATATGAGGGATTCTGTATCACCTTTGATAACTGCAGATTCACACAAGCAAGAATGAATAAAATGGATATTTGTGAGACCAAGAGAAGAGGAATAAGGTAATGGATACCTGAGCCAGAGTAGCAGGCATGACAACAGTGATATCACCCTCCCAATCTTGAGCAAAGAGCTTTGCCACTCCTCCAAGAGGAAATCCAAGCTCCAATATCTGGTTACATCTATGCTTCACCTCCATCTCAGCCAGCTGAGCAATCTACACATGAACAAACCTCCCTATTTAATTCGAAACAGAGGAACATACTAGTATGAGGTTTGACAATGCACATCCAAACTCACATTAGTACGATAACAATGTGATTTTTGGGACATTTCCCCCAAAATGCCTCATACTAACGGAATGAGTGGCACATTTTCTAATATTTTGATTTGGGATGGTTTGAACCCCAACACGTACCTTAGCACCAAAGCTGCCACCAAAGCCCCTGACCATCTCCTTCAACCTGAGCAAAGGCGCAATGTGCGGATTCGCCTGGCTCACATTAAAAAGCTCCTTCAACTGCTTGATCGGAAGATCAATCTCCAAGCTCCCATCCCTCCACCGCCGCGGCGCAACCCCCTTATCTGGATCCAAGTGAAACGGCGGGTGGTACGGCACTATATTCCCGCCCCTGTCCTTCGCCATCAGCTCCTGCGCCTCAAACAGCCCGGGAAACGCACACGACGCTGTCACGGCGCTCCATATCACCACGTGCGGCGACGTCAGGTAGTTCAGACACCGAGGCGGCTCGTGCCGCCTAGGAGAGTACACCGTGATCCCGAGGATCCTCCCCGTCATGTCGTACGCCTACTGAAAGGTGAGATTGTTGGTGAGGTGCCTCAGCATCATCTGCAGCTGCCTGATATCATGAACCGCCCCGTGCGTCATGATCCTCTTGAACACGGTGAAGATCCCTCCGATCTGGTCGAAGAACTGAATCGAGTGCCACGAGTCCTCGAAGAAGCTCTGCAGTTCTGGCCACGACCTAGTGGCCAGAACAGAGCACATGGCGGACCCCACGCTGGAGCCGGCAATGATTCTGGGGAGGAGCTTGTGCTCCACCAGAGTCTTGACGACTCCAACGTGGAAGGCGCCGCCGCTGAGGAGCAAGGCCGTGCGGCCGAAGGCGTGGCGGGTCTCGTGCATGAAGGCGAGCTTCTCGTCGAGGAGGAGGTCCTCGGAGTCGGAGTCGCAGACCATCCGGAGCTGGGTGGTGACCTCGTCGATGTAGTCCTGGATGATGCGGGGGACGTGGAGGCGGCCCTTGTGGAGGTCGGAGTTGCACATGTTGCCGAGGTTGCGGATGAGATCTGCCCTCATGTAGAACATGATGTCGCGGATGGAGCAGTCGCGGCGGCGGTGGCTCAGCTCGTGGAGCTTGCTGAGGACGAGCTCCTCGTCGTGGGGGCGGGGGTTGTCGCGCTCGAGCATCTTGGCGGCGTGGGCCCACTCGTCGTAGGTGAGGGCGGAGCGGGTCATGTTGCTCCAGAACTTGCGCTTGTATGCCATCTCGGCTTTGGCCCTCACGTTGGTGAAGCGTTTGAGGAGGAATGCGATGGCGGTGATGAGGAGGATGCTTTGGGTGGAGCCATGAGAGGAGAGGGGAGAGGTGGGATTTTAGACTGTTTTTGAGTTTGGAAAAGTGGAGGGAGAGGGATAGAAGGATTTGGTGGCGGAGGAGAGAGAGGGAGTTGCAGAAGAGGATGCGGAAGGCGATTGTGCGGCCGAGGAACGTTGATGGTCCGATTGAGAATTGGTCGACACTCGCCTCGTTGGTTATGTCCATTTATACTCTAACTAAACCAAGTACTATTTTTTAGTGTTCCAAGAATCTTCAACTAAAGAAAAAAAGAAGATCCAAGATTATAGTACATCAAGATTTGATTTTGAGAGCCACCCATGAATCAGCTTCCAAAAGGGTTCACAGATCCTACGAAAAAGAATCAGATAATTGATGTTTTTGTTTTCCTGAATAAGAAAGGAATTTGTGAATTATTGAAGGGAGTTAGATCGGAATATGCATTGGGATTGTGAACAAACAGAATAGATAAGTCTATCCTCAAATTGCAAACGTGACGTCTGCTGCGAACAGCGGTGATGAATATACTAGAAACTGATTTAGCATGCATGCAAGTGCAACACAGTCGGCGCTTGCTTAGGATAAGAGCATCCGCAGCGGTGGCGAAAGACGCCACCGCCGTCCGCGCCGTTGGCAAGGCGCAGGACCGCCGCCGCTGCAGCCGCGCCGCTAGCACGGCGCTGCTCGATGTATCGAGCACGTCCGTGCCAGCGGACGCACACGTGGCGCGCTCCCATTCGTCAACGGCATAGCCGTTGTGTTTAAACTTTTTTTATTTTTTTTTAAAATCGGTATTTAATTATAAATAATGCTAAAAAATAAAAAAAAATATTTTCCAAATCCCAAAAATATGGCCGTTTTTTTCCCATTTTTTCTGAATTTTTTTGATTTTTTTTTATTTTTTTTCCCCAAAATCATCTATAAATACACACATTCATCATCCATTTATCACATCAAATCATCTCTCATTCATCTCTCATTCATAATTCTCATACAAACTATCAACACATTCATCACCCACTCAAAATCTCAAATGGATTTCACCCAATTATGGCGGAAGCGGAACGCGAAGAACAAGAATACTACGAACAACATCGTGCCGCTTACGAAGCATATGTCGCGGCGAATACCCCTGCTCCTCCTCCTCAACGAACCAGATCAAATCGACGGTACATCCATCGTGACCGGGAGGGAGCCCACGAAAGGCTCGTTGCCGACTACTTTGCCGACCAGCCGCGGTTTCCGGCAGATTACTTCAGCCCAAGGTGGTCGACGTTCGTGAAGACGCTCCACAACCCGCACGACCCGAGACGGGTTCTTTTTGCGCAGCGTCAAGAGTCAGCGCGGAAAGATGTCGAAAGAGCCTTCGGGGTCCTTCAAGCTCGATTCAACATTGTGAAGGCCCCGGCTCGGCTGTGGTACGTGAATAATATCGCCGACATCATGTTCACGTGTATTATATTACACAACATGATTATAGCCGACGAAGGGCCGAGGGCGGCTAGCTTCTACGACGAGGACGAAGCCGGAAGCTCAACAGCGAGGTCTCCCCTACGCCGAGGCGAGCATACGACGGTTGGCCAGAGGATCGAGACAAGACACACAATGCGCGATACTCGAATCCACAATCAACTACAAGAAGACCTAATCAACCACATGTGGGCGAAATTCGGCAACGAGTAGTGTCATTTTTAATTTTTAGGATTTTAATTATGTAATTTTTAATTTTTAGGATTTTAATTATGTAATTTTTAATTTTTAGGATTTTAATTATGCAATGTTTAATTTTATTTGTCATTTGTAATATTTATTGTGGGTTTTAAATGAATTTTAATATTATGGAAATGTTTTTGTGTAATTGAATTTTATATTAATTGTGCTCGTCCTTGCGGAAGAGCACAGTTGTGGGTGTTGTGCTCTTGCCAGAGAGCAGGCATGAATAGTACCGCCCGGGCCCACAACCGTGCCGCTGGCAAGAGCACGGTTGTGGATGCTCTAAGTGATAAAAATTCGTTTCTACCTCTTGGACTCTGTGTAATCTTTAGAAAGTTCGTTAGTCATCATGACTCTTTTTGGACGGTTTAAGGATGACTGACTTTCTTGATTATGAGGATTGTGCCAACTCAATATGCTTTACTAATCAATTGAAAAGCAATCTTCAAGCCATAATTTCATTATTGTACATTGTTAAACAACGGTGTTCATTTGGGGCTATATTTAGAAAAAAACTTAATTAAATCATATATAGATCTTAATTCAAGAATATCTAGGCTTTGACGGCAAGAGACACTCATCCGAGAATGGATGAAGTAACAATTACAAATAGTTTGAACAACAAAGGATTTGAGGGCAGTACCAAAGTTCAAATATGGTTGGGAACATCAATGATACAACATTAGGCATTAGAGCATCCGCAATGGGCGGACGATGGCACGCCCGATGGCGCGCATCGTCCGCGCCATCCATCGTCCGCACCCATTGCGGGTGCGTGCCATAGGGCGCGGACGATAGTCGCGCCCTATACTTCGGTCGCGGAGGATAGCGCGGACGATGGTCATTGTCCGCGCCATCGTCCGCCCCATTGTGGAGGTCGCGGACGATCGACGCGGACGATGGCACGCGGTTTTGATTTTCTATTTAAATCTCGTTTCTCATTCAGTTGTGCACACGAACATATCGACTATCTCTTTACATATTCTCTCTCTACATCCAACCAAAATGAATCTCGGCGACGACACCAATAGTTCTAGTTCGTCTGAATCCGGTGGTTCGCTTGACGAAGCATTAGATGCAGCCGTTGAAGAGGCCATGGTGGCATGCTATGCGCAAATGCAGCGCGAGAAGGAGGCGGCGGCCGCGGCGGCTGAGCAAGTCCATTGGCCTATTCGACATAGGTCGTATGTCCGACGCGACCACCAGGAAGCTCACAGACGTCTGGTTGAAGACTATTTTGCCGATCAACCGCGATGGGGCCCGACTGTTTTCTGCCGCCGGTTTAGAATGTCGAGGTACCTTTTTCTCAGCATTGTTCGTACATTGTCTTCAGGTGATGAATACTTCACGTTTCGGGAGGACGGCATCGGGAAACCCGGCCTTACACCATTGCAAAAGTGCACGACTGTCATTCGTTAGTTGGCATACGGCACCACGGCGGACCTTTTTGACGATTACCTCCACTATGGGGAGACTACAGGCCGCGAGTGTCTGAAGAGCTTTTGTCAGGGGATAGTAGAGGCCTATGGCGACACATATTTGCGCAAGCCGACAGCAACTGATTGCCAGGGTCTGATGCAAATGCACGAGAGGGCGCACGGGTTTCCCGGGATGCTCGAGAGCATCGACTGTATGCACTGGGAGTGGAAGAATTGTCTGACGGCGTGGAGAGGCCAATTCACAAGTGGATACAAGGGTAGCCACCCGACGATGATCCTCGAAGCCGTCGCTGACCATCGGCTCTAGATCTGGCATGCTTACTTCGGCGTAGCCGGGTCGAACAACGACATCAACGTCCTCAACTCGTCCACCCTCTTCCCCGACCAATGTAACGGCAACGGCCCGGCCATCGAGTTCACTGCCAACAGACGCCAATACCATATGGGGTACTACTTGGCCGATGGCATCTACCCACGGTGGTCAGTTTTCCTAAAGACGGTCAGCTGCCCAATTGGTGATAAGAGGGTTTTATTTGCGCAAAAGCAGGAGGCGGCGCGGAAGGATGTCGAGCGGGCATTTGGGGTGCTCCAATCACGGTGGGCAATTGTGAAAGGGCCGGCTCGTTTCTGGTACAAGGAAGTCATCGCCGATGTCATATATGCGTGCATAATCATGCACAACATGATAGTCGAGAGTGAAGGCGGAAGCATCACCGACTGGAATGAAGACGACCGTGCATCTAGCTCTTCCGGCACATCGACCGACACACCCGATAGAGGGTTACCGTTAGGCTTCGAAGAGGTTCTATCTAGACAGGCCTCAATGCGCAACCAACAGGAGCATGCACAGCTCATGAGCGACATGATTGAAGAAGTGTGGGCTCGTAACCGTCGTCGCTGAGTTTGCGTTTTTTTTAATTCGCATTGTAATGTATTAATTTTTATTAAATGAAATAAAGTTTTTAAAATTCATATTTTAATGTATTATTTTTTTTAAAATTTGTATGGATTTTGTAAATATTAAAAAAATGATGACGTGGCGCGCCTTAGGGCGCCCCACTGCAGGTGGGGAGGTAGGAGGATAAAACTGCTGACGTGGCGAGCCATAGGGCGCGTCTTAGGGCGCCCCATTGCTAATGCCCTTAAGAGAATAAAAATTATATATATACAAAAATGAAGTTCAAAAAAACGAGGCCAACAAGTAGAATTATGCTATCGCTTACAAAAAAATACAAATCCTCCCCCAATATCAGTAGGTTGAGGAAATAAATGTCTGTGCAAATCTCAGCATCGGATGAAGGTGGCAAAGAGAAAACTAGAGCGATAGAATGTTTAGTCCTTTGTCAATGAGACAAAGGGTTATGATAAGGATGTTTTCTGCATGCATAAACTGAATTACGGCATAGATGCCAATATTCTTTCCAAGGGATCACTATCCATGGCAGCTTCATAGGGAGACTAGCAGCAGGAGCATGCAGCGTGCTGTAGAAAGTGAACCGAAACAAACTCAGCAAGAACACGGAATGGTAAAACTGAGTGGGAGAGTGGGGAGTTGGATATCACAAAACAATAACGTGTGTGTGACTTCGTGGTGACAGAGGAATACCTTCTCCCAGTGAGAAGCCCGTAGGCAGATGAGCGAATAGCCGACCTAGAGAAAGCCGAATAAATGTTTTTATAGTGCGGCCAGACAACCTCTCCTGAAATGTTATCAAAAACAAGAATCAATATTTATAGTATGTAGCCTTCAATTTCATTCTTCCCTTTTTGGATTTGGTTGCTGAACATCATGAATATTAGACCTCTGTGGCTCCATGGCTTACCTAATTTCAAGTAATTGCTGTCAAGAAATGTAACCAAAATCGTAGATTTGCTGCTACTGCCGCTTGAAGATGCTGTTTTATGCTGATCCACAGTGGACGAATTACTGTCAGCAAAAGCTTCCGTCTCAGAATGTTGACATAATACGACTTTCAAAAATATCCCAGATGGAAATCTTTTCCTCATCTTCAACCACAGGAAAACTTTAGCGTATGGAGTGGAATGGATAAAAGACACGGTGGCTCCAATAGCTATGGAGACGAAGCACACAGCTGTGTGCAAAATGGTGAAGAAAATATAGAAAGCCGATGTCGTCGGTAGGAGGAGTAATATAGGAGTGAAGAGAAGAGAACCAACTACATGTTGCTCAACAGTATAATCATAGCTGTCCAATCTGTGGCGCAAAGGATTCAGCTTTTTACCCCTGCAACCGATAACAGCATTCATGTCATGAGATTGAATAACTGAACATAAATTAATACCAAAGAGTTTCAATAGAGCTAGCAATTTTTTCCAGAATTATCAACCTATCAAACACTTTGTAACCACTCAAGTAACTCGATAAGAATATAAGATGAAGTTATATTACTTATTCCACTACCTTAGGTGACATGGTAAATGTTTTCCTATCTTCATACAAAATTAAAGGCAGGTTAAGATTCTTAATAAAAAGTGTTTTACCTGAATAGGCGCCACAAAGCTGATAATGCCTGTATTTGAGTCAAATAGAGAAGTGAAATGAATAAATGAAGAATCAGAACATGCATAGTTAGTAGCGTGATTATGTCAATTAGTAGAGCTGCAGCACAAGTTGAACCAAAAAGAATCCCACATAGAGCAAGTCCTTTGAAGAAATGAATGAACAGAAAACCCACTGAAGCCCAAAGGGTAGACCAAATCTGAATTGCATTCAAAGAAATCATCCCTAGAACCCCAGCTAGCTCAGTATTCAACTTAAAACCAGCAGGATTGCCCATCAGCCATACACACCCAGTACGTAACCAACCATTTGTGAAGTCAAGTGAAAAGTCTGAAACCCATATGTATGCCAATTCTGCTTTAAACCACAGGGGAATGCCAAGTAGAGTTCCAAGAAGAGAATCAAATACAATACTTGACCATATTGAGTGCTTGTGAGATGCAGCTTTCTCTGCAAACTCCACACATGACCAATCCCTATATAAGTAGCAAAAATAATGAGGATACATATCTTACATTTCATTTCTTAGGAAATGAGAGTGGCAGAAATGAAGAGGGCATGGCTTGATTAAAATAGATAATAGGTGCAGAAAGTCATGTTTTCATATGAAAAAATTGTAGATTTGTTTCTGGGATTATAACATGGTATGTGAATCGGCTCGTAACCACACTACTAAAATTTTTTTGACACCATGTGACTCCATTCATTTTAAAAGCATAAGTCTAGAATACATCTACTATCATGAATTCTGATACCTTGATACAAATCAAATACATAAACCAATTGTCAACATACCTCATGTTTTGATCCTGGAGAAAAACAGGCCAATACAAGAGCTGACAGCAGCGGAAGTGAACATTTTTCGATGAATTGCTAAATACTTTAGTGAACAGAACATATATGCTGGTGTGGGACAACCAACTAAAAAGAATACGAAATGACTGGAGAACAATGTAAATCATAGTCGAAATGGAAGCAACCGATGCAGCAAATATCTGCCACGCGAAGGTAGAGAACCTGACAAGACATAAAGAACTGTTAGAGTGATTGAAAAATAAATGAGTAATGTGTAGGGTAAGTATTGTCTCAGTTACATGTGGAGAATGAAGAGAAGTGGCCTGAACTCAGCACATTGATGTCCATCGAACAATATTTGAGCAGCATTGGCACTGTTTATTGCCTGGATCACAGTATCCTTTTTCCCAAGGATATTAGAAGAACCGATTTAGAAAAAAGTGAAATTCGGATAAGGTAGATTTTACATTTTAGTAAAGACTATTTACCAAATCAAGGTATGAATCTCTCCGGTGGAGATCCTCAAACCACTTGGGTTTCTTGCTAGGGGTTTCTACTGGGTTGGATGAAAACTGAGCTCCCAAAGAATAATGGTGACCACCAAAAGTTGGTATTTCATAGAATATTACCTATATTTTTCAGGAAGCAAGATAGCATAATAAGAGAAAGAGAAATCGAAAAGAACAGAAACTCGTTGTACAGGTCAACATGACTTACATACGTGGAGGTCTAGATGGGACTCAATGTTGCCATTCAAATGTAGATGATCCATTTTCGGGATAGCAAGAACTCTTCCGTCCATTCTTTTAGAAAGAACATATACAAGTTTGATATACAAGTGTTCTGGAGCAGCAAGTCTACCTTGCCCTAAGATCCTATCCCTGACGCATCCACAGCGCCAGTTCTCTTGACTGCTCAAAAGTGAACATGAACTTTGGTTTCCGTTTCGCTTCATATCTCCATTTCTATCATTTCCACAACTGCCCATCTTGCTATTGCCACTACAATCCGCTTCTAAATATCCGAGAAGAGATAATTCGCTTTTATCTTGGAGAACTGTAGGCATGTTCTCATCAGTCCGTCGAAGGATTTCCTTAATGAAACGAGGCACCAATACGAAATGCGCAATCAGGATGTTACAATACAAAAAGGATAGCAATAATTATCGATGAATTTTAATATATCAAACTATGGCCTTTCAACCTCCAAAATTCAACACTCCCCCTTATAAAATCGCACACAGTTGAGCTCACAAGACTAAAATTGCCAGAATGCAACTAGGGTTCCCAATTACGAAAATTGAATCAAAATAGCACACCCGTTAACCTAAATCAATTACAAAAATTTCGACGTTCAGTCCATATCTAAGCCCATCAACAATCAAAACAACTAAGTATACAGCATAAGAACAACTTGAGAACTACATTTACAAATCCAAAACAGGAAACGCAGCGTACCATGA